>NW_026860278.1:0-190182 GCF_026571515.1 Ruditapes philippinarum
TAAAACTAACCAACGAACGAACCAACAAAACCAAAACGAACGGACTAAAAAACAAATGAATTTCCCGAAAGTCATCATGCTGAAGACAGTTTTTTCCCCAAAAGAAAAATCGTGTTTTGATTTGGTTTTTTTTCGTTATGAACGAAAAATTTGGGAATTCAGCGTGTTTGGTATCTAGCCGGTATTCACCTGTGAGATTCATATCCCGGAAATCCCTGTAAATGTCGTATTCTACCTTATTTCGCTGCCCCATGAAATAATAGGTCGTAAAATATAAAACCACGATCGGAAATATGTTCGTACAAAATCAACCGTTTTTCCAAAAACGCCAAGATAGAAAACAAAAGGACTAATCAATTTTTCATTTTGAAAAAGCGAATATAAAAATTTAGGACCCCCGTTTGTTTAAAATTTAAATTGGTAAAGCACTAGTTCAAATATTTTACCCCGCGCCGCCCATCCTCACCCCAGTCCCCCCCCCCAAACCCCCCCCCCCCCCCCCCCCCAAAAAAAAAAAAAAAAAAAAACCAAAAAAAAAACAACAACAAACAAATAAAAACACAATGAATAAATAAACAAAATAGACACATATATACATTAACATTGTAGTAATTGCCTACATAGCTAAAATGGAAGCTTAAAGTTTTATAAAAGTTTTTTTTGTAAGATACATGTTGTATGATCTTCAAGAACATACAAAATCATTATAAAAACGCACACAAAAACGTTAGTGACGCTATTCAAATTTTATAAAAAAAAGTTATTTTAGTAACTTATTATATTTGATATACGAGGGTAAAGGTCAGCAATTGTAAGAAATGCGAATTAAATAATCAGCCGCATCTCTGCAGTTCTTACTTCATTTTTTAAATCGTTGAAAGACATAAAGCGTTATGATGTCTTCGTAACCCCCCGTTACACAAGACGCCCGCTTTTTACACGATAAAAGTGTGGCCAAAGGGGAGGGGGGGTTTAAAAATAGTGGAGTCTAAAAAAAAAGCGCAGTTGATCCCCGGTAAGCGTTTTTTTAAAAGGGGGTCGGAAAAGCTCTACCCCTTTCGCCACGTTTTTTTTGAACGTGCTCAAAACAAGCGTACGGGATCGGGGCCCAAAAAGAATCGGGAAAGTCGTAAAAAGAGCGTGGAAAAAGCGCCGAATCGTACAAGCAGGGGGGAGTTGGAAATTCTTTTATTTTATCGTAGTAAAGGCAGTAAAACGTAGTTAAAAGCGTGTGCGGCCCGGGGAAAATACCCAGTTTTAAAATTTCCCCTTTTTTTATACGTTTCCCACTACGATCTCTTACGTTCATGACGATCCTACGAATACTCTACCATGACCTTACGACGATCAGTTACAACGACCTGTCAGGTAGCAGTTTGTTTTCAAAAAGCGCTGCATTTGACCAATCATAATCCCAACTCATATATAGGCGCACTTTCTTGCCGATCATTTTTAGCTCTGCCTGTTAAACATCGTGCAATTTCAATTTCTAAACCAATTATCGTCTGCTGAAGTAAAGCAGATGAATCAGATCTGATTAATACTTCCGTTTATTTTGAAGTTTGGTAAGTAAATGAAAAATAATTTTTTAAACCCAAGATATATATATCTCAAGAATCGTCCAGAAGCGTGCTACAAGCGTGATATGATCGGCATCGTCGTACGATATCGTCATACCAGTTTTTTAGGTCATGGTAGCGTCTCGTACGTGCTAGCTTTGAATGTTGTAGCGGCAGCGTAGTATAAAAGCAGTAAAACGCGGTCGTTGGTCGGCATCGGTAGCGTAACAATCGTAAATAGAAGGGCGTATCAGCAGCGCGTTGGACGTAGTAACATCGTAGACAGTCGTAATGAAAACCAAATTTACCAAATGCTCGATTTCGACGACGATCGGCCCCGTCCAATAACTTTTTCAGATAGTGCTTGATCAGGCATGAATCGTTCCTAAAGTCGGCAGCTCTGGTGTGAACGGGGTTGTAAGAATACAAATAACACATGTCATGCTTTGTAGGACGATTTCATAAGTATTTTTAAAATATAGCTAATTATGTAACACGATACAGTCCCCCAAATGACCCATGCGTCGGGATCGACAAATTGCGATTTTACAGGGATTTGAAAAGTTTAAACATTTTAATTTCAATCTAGAAATTTACCATGTATATTAAACTGTTAATTTTTTTTAACAAAACTGTAAAAACAAAAATTATGCATATTATACACACTTTTTGACAATTTCATTATCTTCTTTAATTATCGGATTTACTGCGATTTCAGTTTCAAAATAACACGCCCGTTAAACTCACAACGAGTGTAAAAGTCCATGGGTTAAAAATTTTGGGAGAAAATTTCCCCTTTCCCTTCGTTGTAAAGCCCCCACCCTAGGACGTGGGGGAACACGAAAAACAAGGTATTTTTTCATAAATTATTTCGATTTTTACACTGAACAAAAAAAATATACTTAAAATAATTACTTGTTTAAAATTTCGTTTTCTGGCGGATAAATATTATTTTTTTAAAACCGAGTTCAATAAATCCAATAAAAATTTAAATTTTTTATTTATAAACATCCCCAAAAGAATGTAAATTTAAAGGAAAAGGAGCCCCTTTTTTTCATTGACCGCCTATAGTACAACGAAAAACATTTGCGCGTCTTTCCCACTATGTTTGCATAACTCAAATCCCCGTCATTTTTTAAAAATATATGCACAGCCGATAATATTTTTTTACGGGAGTCGCAAAAGGGGCCGAGTATGAGATATTTCTTTTTTTTTTTGGGCAAAACAAACCCTTTTAAAATTCAAAAACAAAAAGGCCGGTTTTTAAAATTAAAACCCTTTTTAAAGGGAAGTATATTAAAAAAAATGATAAACATTTTTTCCAGTGCTCTAAAAAATTTTTAATACTTTTTAATAGTATCTGTTTTTCCAGAATGTGTTTTTTTTAAAACAAAAAAAATTTAAAATTTTTGGAGCTAAAACATGGGCCAACTATCATCAAGTTTTTCAGCCCACTTTTTCCCAAAAATCAAGTTTCCCTTCCGGGGTATGAAAATTGCCAACTTGTTCACAAAAAAAATTCTATAAGCGAGGGAAAGGGACGAAAATGCCGGGAAAAAATGTCTTAAAACGCTTTTGAAATAAAAAATAAAAATTATCAAAAAAACATACTGACGAAGACAATTCTACTTTAAAATATTGTCTTTAATCGTCAAAAAAAAAGAAAAAAAAAAGAATGGAAGCCATTTGCTGTTAGACTTTAGAAAATATTTTCCCTAACAATATTATTATAAAAGAAACACCCTCCCCCAGAAACACCCCACCCCTATGAGGAGGGCTAGAGCGGGAAATCTGAGGTTCAAAGACTTAATTCCCATTGTGTTTATCTGCTGATTTTTCTATATTTGTATAAATCAGATACTAAAACAGGTGTATTTGCAAATTTTAAACCTCTAGTTTATTCCGAAAACCCTTTTAAAATTTAAAGAGACACTTTTTAAAACCAGCAAAAAAGGAAAGGGGGAAAAAATAAAGAGGTATTTTTTATTAAAGATTTTAAATTTATTCCGAAACGGGAAAAATTTTGTAATACAAAACACGAAACTTCGGGGAGAAAAAATATTCCAACCCTGAAATTATGGAATTGAAAAAAAGGAAAATGTAAAACTATTTTCCTTTTAAATTTAACTGTACCCAATGCGTGTATAAAAAATGAAAAAGCGTTTAAAAATTTATTGAACAACACAAAAAAATGATTTCAAAAAATTACAGATCAAATATAACAAAATATTTTTTTTTGGATTTAAGCATAGACGCTCATTACTTTCCCATCGTTAAAAAGTAAACAATTTATACTTTTTTTTCCCCAAATAGAAATGACGTGAGAGATTTTTTAAATATACAGAAGATGTATATCTAAAAAAAGGAAAGCAACCAGTAGACAAAAAAGTTTTCTTTTAGCAAGTGGCTTACAACCTTTTTTTTTAAATTCCGAGACTCATAGATTTAATTCCATACTTCTATGACGATCTTCTTAAGAGACAGATTATTAAGAAAATAAATATTTCAAAAAAAGTAGTAACATAAAGCAGATTTAGACATTTCTTGTTACAATTCATTGCAGATTTCACATTTCTGTTACAATTCATGCGATTTAGACACTTCTGTTAAAATTCATGCAGATTTAGAACTTTTGTTACAATTCATGCATATTAAGACACTTTTTGTTAACATTCATTGTAGGATTTAGACATTTCTGTTACAATTCATGCAGATTTAGACATTTCTGTTACAAATTCATTAAGATTTAGACACTTATGTTACAATTCATAAAATCAATAGAGATTTAAACAAAATGTCGGGGACAAAAAATTTGGGAAAACTTTGAAAAGCTTTTTCAAGATGAAAGGGGCCCACATACCCTTGTGTTTTTGTTGGTTTTTTGTCGTTGTTTTTTTTTTTTTCAATTAAGAAAACATACATTAATATGGGAAAGGGTTACTTTTACTTTTATTTGCAATATTTTTGGGAAAGAATCAAAACCGTAGTTCCCAGAAAATTTTTTACGGTAAACAAAAAATTAATGTGAAACTTCTTTTTTAAATTTTCCCAGGGGTTAAAAAAATTGAAAATTTTTTATGTTTTTTTTTTGCTTTAAAAGGGAAGAAAACAAAGATCCCAACGCAAAGTTTTTTTAAATATTCAGCCTATAAATTTCAATTCAATTCATCCCAAATTCAATTATTAAGCCCTTTTATTTAAAAACCAAGTAAAAATTTGTTTTTTTCCCTATATCATGATGGCGGCGGTTACAAATTTGAGAAAAAACAGGGGAAATTTATATAAAAAAATACAAAATCAGTTATCATTTACCTGTGTAAAATTTAAAAAATGTCACAAATATTTAATCGGGAAATTATGACAAAAAAATTGATATTAAAAAATAAAAAAATCACTAAAAATTAAAAATTTAAAATACAAGTCCCATGTAAAATGAACTTTTAGTCGTTTTTAAAGGGTTCCATTTCCATTTTAATTTTTACAAAAAAATTTTTTTTCCAAATATGATTAAGATTCATCACCTTTCGGGCCCCCACCCTTTTTTAAATTTTTTACGATCAAGACAATAAAAAAAAGCGTTAAAATTGAGAAATTTAGTTTTATACCGGGTATATTTTTTATTATCAATTTAGTAAAATAATAACAAATTTTTGCATGACCTTTTAAATTTTTCATCATATTTTAAAAACCTTCCCTTTTTGGAAAATTTGACTTTAAATGTTATCCCCTTTGGGCCCATGAATTTTCCCTCTGAACACACATACCCATTTTTTAATAGAAATAGAACTCTTTCCATGGCGCCCTATCACGTAAAAACCCAAACCCCAAAAATAAATAATGTTTATGTAAATTTTATAACTTAAAAAACTTTAAATTAGGGAAAAGGGATTTTTTTCAATATTGGTTTTAAAAACTTCAAACAGGGTCTTTGTCGGTTTCTTTGCAAAATAACAGAAAGGGGAAAATTTTCAATTCTGTTTGGTAATTTGTCTGGGGGTTTTCATTTTAAAATGGTATAAAAAGGGAAAATATAATTCTTTTTAAATTTAAATTATATAACGAAAAAATGCGGGGTAAAAAAATTTGGGTTTTAATCAAAAATTTGTTTAATGAAAATGAAAAAAATTTTTCATATATTAGAGAGGCTTTAAAAAACCACTTCACTAAAAAGGGAATCCGTTTGTAAAAAAAAAATACCATCTAAAAGTGTTTATCTTTTTTAAATTATTTTGGTTTTTTTGTGATTTTAAAACTTTTATTTTTTAAATAAAAGATAAAAAAAAACAACGCTATAAAAACTATATTTTAAAAGGGCCCAACATTAGGGGCCCTCAGAAAAAAATTTTTTTTTTCCCTTTTTTAAAAGGGGTTTAAAACATGGGTTTCAAATGTTGTAAAAAATGCAAAAAACAGTTTATTAGATGCTTTTTAAACGGAAAAAAAGTACAGTTGAATGAGAAATTATTTGTTATAAAAGTGACAAAATGTAAACAAAGAAGTATTTTGATTTCCATACATAATACTAAATCACTATAACAGTACTAATTGCCCAAAAGAGCAATAGAAGCAAACGATGGTTCAGGTAAATTGCTAATGAGTAACTGTTTGGAAACTATGACAGATATTAAAAAACCAAAGTCCCGGTCGAGATTCGAACCCACGGCGGTGAGGGGCAAGGGTGGTTAGTAAAATACCGGGACATTGATCTTAATAAATTCTTTCAAAAAAAGAGGCAAAACGTCGTTCTTGTATAATGTAAAACAAGGAATTTCCAAACCATGTTAATGTTATCACCAAATGAAATAAATCAACTACATGTCATCGCCAACGCCCTTTAGATAGCTAATTAAAAGCTATTTGTTACGTTTAAAGAACATTACATAAAGAACAGGGTATATCAAATTTCCCACTTCATTACTAAAACTCGAGCAACAAATAATTACAGGCTACAAATATGTAAACAGTTGTAATGTATCATGTGCGCAGTGTTAAAATGATAATCACTATATTTTAAATAATATATAGTTTTCAGACCTATTAGAAATACTCGAATAAGTGTATCATAAATTATATAAAAGTGAAGCGACAAAAGTGAAGCGACATGTTTGAAGGAAACAAACCTGTGTCAAATTTGATACACGCACACGTTTTTGATGTAAACATTGATGAGCGTTCGGTTCGATTTTTTTGAGGTACACCAACCAACTTAGGTTAACATTAAACTTTAAAAAAGTAACGATCAAGTCAAGTACAATTTATTATGCAATCCGATTATAAGAAGTCGAAACGAACTTTAAATTTCAATGGAATGCCAATTTAACCTTCCCCACCCTAAATTATTTTTGACGGTACTGTCCGTGACGAAACCAAATTCATCAGTAAAAGGAAAAATATTTAGAATTTTAGAAACAATTATTTGACCTGAAAAGTGAACAGCGCAAAACATTGATCTTTGGTCCTGCACTGGTCATACCTGTAGATTAAGGTTGCCGCAACCGAAAGCCAAAATGGAGTGAGCTCATAATCATAACAAATAAGTTAAAAACATGTTTATGTCATTTAAGCGTGTTATGTATTTTTAGAGGCATGGTATATGTAAAAAAAACTTTTTTTTTTATTGCTGGTACAAAAACATTCAAGAAAATTCATGCTGATTATTCAACATAAAATAGGTTGCATGAAAAGTAAAAGACCAATTTATGGGAAAGGGAAAGATAAGCAATAAACACCTTTATTGTTATTTGCAACGCTTGGCTTTTAAAATATGTGTATTTTGACACTAACTTCAAATGCATGTAGGCATTGATGTCACCATAGTTATTCGATTTTATTTGCCCCAATGCGTTTAAAAACCCTTAGCTCCCGGCCGGCATCAGAATATACTCAATGCAACCACCAGTGGCAGTCGGTGAATAGCCCAATACATTAGTGCCGTTAATTTATAGTTCAGCACTCAGCACTTGAAGTTTTCAACAATCCATGCATTGTTTAGTAAAATTTTCCCTAAATTGACAAATGGGCCGTTCACAAACAAACCAAACGTAGTGAGGTTTTTGAGAACAGCATGGATTCCAGAACGGCAGCCTGCGCATCCGCGCAGTTGATCAGGATCCATGCGTGTTCGCTAATCAGTTTCCTCTACTTGTAATAGAGTTGGTAAGCGAAAACAGCATGGATCCTGATCAGACTTGCGCGGATTTCAGGGCGGGGGTCTGGATCCATGCTGGTCGCAAACCCATTATGTTGGTTTTGTCGTTGACACGGCCTCAAATGATTTTTGCCGAGATTATAAGATGGAAAAGTTCATCAAGATTCCATGAGCAAAGTGGACTCTTGGGTGACAACTGAAAGACCTGTGGCTTAAATATTGCGGAAGTAAAATAAAGCATCTATGACAAAAACTACAAAAGTTTTCAGTCATTTATTTCAGACTAAAATATAGTTACGAGAAGTAAACGAGTCAAGGATTTACATTCATTCCCAAAACTCGTTTTAAATTTTCAACTTACGGACAATTTCATAAGAAATAAAAAACAGCAATTATTTGTATATTTCTCTTTTATTTAAAACATGCATTGTATTACAACAAAATATCTGTTCAAAGTCAAACTTTTAAAGATCCTGCTCACTTTTTTCCAGAAATTATGTGACTGAGTCACGACATTTCAGAAAAATAACAAATATACATATAAGTGTAAATATATTATATAAGTAAAAATACAAATAAAACTATATGTAAATAAATGGATTTCTGATTACAGAAGCATACGAATAAAGTAGTGAAATTTTTAAAAAATAAAATTAAAATATAATAAACCAAATATACGTTATGCAAACATCAATAAAACAATGAACATGTGATACAAAATATACGAAACAATCTTAGCATCAATCATGCAATGACATAGCTTAATTGGTATCTACCATGTATATGCAAGCAATGTCTCTAAATCAAACATCTAACATCACAAGTAAAAATTATTACTAACTACACAACTTGAACTTGTATAATATTTTTGAGCACATAGATTCTATGTTCCCTTTGACATTCATAATTATAATTTCAAGAAATGGGACCCTTAGCGCGTCACGATCGTTTTGTGAACGATTTAAGTATATGGAAAAAAATATGATATATTATAGGCAAAATAGTTACATTTTTAACGCTACTAGAATACATGTTGAAAAAAAAACTAGTATATTAGAAAAAATAAGAATAGTTGCCAGGGGAAATATCAACTTCCGGTAGGCTCCCGTTCAACGATATCCTTTTTTCGAAAATGAAAAATCAATTCCCCTAAACTTAATCTCCAAGCGGGGACGAATTTATGTTCCACGACGGGTGGTTCAATGAGATATCAAAGAAATATGAAATAGCCGTGTATTTAAACGAAAAGAAAATAAGAGTGTAGAAGTGATGAGTGATTAGTCGGCCTAAATTTTGTAAACTTCTTGGAAACAAAATGCAAAGCTGATGGGGTTTTAATAAAGACGATGATATTATACCCTTACATTATAGTTTTGAATAATAAATTCTGTAGTGTTAACATATAATTATTACATGGTATAATAAATTCTGTCAGACAGCTAGGTTTAGGCCCTTTTTCCTTATTCCATTTAAAATTCTTAAATGTAACAGCTAAAATATAAAATTTCATACAAAAAATTAAAACTGACCACCCAAAATCCTCCAAAGACCAATTTACATTAAAAAAATGGGGTAAATATTTTAGTTTGATATGTCTTTAAAAAAGACAAAACGAAATTCTGAAACCCTAAAGCGATTTGGGAAAGGGGAAAACAAAAAGATTCTTAAAAATTTCGAATAAATGTTTAAATGGAAGAACACAGCAAAAAAAAATATTTCTACAGAAATTTTGTAGATTTTACCATTTACAATTCTACCCCAATTTTTTACACTTGAATCAAAATAGGTACTTTAATTTAAAATGGGGTTAAAAAACATATTTTTTTTAATGAAAACCCTTTTTTGAATTTGGGTTTTTAAAACAAGGTTCAGCCCCGATGGGCCCCTTTTTGTTGCATTCCCCCAAATCTAAAAAAACTTTAAATGAAGAAATAATTTACTTTCATCCGGTCGTTGTGTTTGCACTTTTCACTCTGGTCCACGGCAGTAAGTCACTTTGAATTCAACAGAGCATAGTTCAGACACTGCATCTAGTACAGCCTGGATATATTTTATGCCTTATAAGATTCAATTCGTTAAAATGAAATAATACGTATTTATGTAAATGATAATATAATGTATCATTATAAAAGTATGAGATTTACAAAACTGAAAACATTATTATACAAGAAGTAAATCAGTGACATATGAAGCCAAATGTAATACAATTTAGTTCATAGTTTTTCTGCACCAAGCAACAAAACATTTTTCTGCCAACAACACCGCTCTCATAAATTGCCATCATCTAATACAGCCGGTGAAGCAAATCTACAAATAGATAAATTAATGTGAAATAAATGCATTGAATTTTTGTGTGACATAGAAAAGCATTATCGAAATAATTTTATCACAAGTATGATCATCTTAATGATACAATGAATACATTTCGGAGTTTTACGGTACGAAAATAGAAAATATTCATCAATTTTTAGAAGACCTGAAATGTTGAAACACAGAAAAATAAAGGTTATTATACAAGTAAGTACTATGTAAATACAATGCTTGTCTGCAAAGTTCTCTAGTCAGCTACATATGTTCAGAACCTACATTATCAGACGCAATTACAAAAATATTTCATTTAATCATGTATATTTACTCAAACGGTTGTTGGCGGTCCTTTGGCAACGTCAACTGTCTTTATTATTATTAGTCTTGCTACTATAGGCCTATTTGTTTTGTTGTTCTTTTTACTAAATACAAAAAGCATTTTTCTAAAAAATTTCCCCAAAAAATTTTAAAAAAAACAAAAACCCAAAATTTTTTTAAGAGGGGGGACACATTTAAATAAAAAACAACAAAATTAAAAAAAAATTTTTCGGTTTCGTGACTGGGTTCATCGGGGCAAAATCCGAAGGGTTTCGTATTGAGGGGGCATTTCCCTATTAGGGTCAGGAAAATCTGCCTCGCCGGACCCGGGGTTTTTTATTCCCAACACTAATTGTATCATCGAAATTGCTATTAAATTTTACGACTTCTCTTCTTCCTTATATATTGAAAGAAAAACAAACCCTTTTAAAATCAATTTAATAATAAAATTTCGTAATTGGGGAAAAGGGTTTTTTTTTAGAAATGTTTTCTTTGTACAGCCCCAAAACAAATATTGTTTAAAAATTTTGAACATTTGAAGTAAACCCACTTTAGTTTAAAATGATCATGTATGCTTAAAGGGAAGTGTTTTTTTGTATAAAATTTAAATTTTAAAGTTGAAAACAGAATTAAAAGCTTTTAAATCAGGGTTTTTTAAAAAAAATGAAAAAACAACCCCGAATAATTTTTTCAGGAGTTAGAACAAAATGGGGATGTTTTTATGAAAAAAAATTAAATGACCCTTAAATCAAAAAGACCAAAAGGGCCCTTTAAACAACGGCTAAAAAAAACCGGGAAATTTTTTTTTTTTGTTTAGTATTTGCAAATTTCACCTTGTTAAGCTTTGATTTTTTTTGAAATGATTTTTTTGCGAGGGTTGGGTACCTCTTTGTTTTCCGATTTTTTTACTATTTTCTATTAATCTGTTGGATTTTGAAATTTTGTATCGGTCTAAAGTGATTGTTCATGATAACATGTCCAACGGTAAAACTCATAAAAATTTTGGGGCAAGAGGGGCCTTTCAAATTTTTTTGCCAAGGGAAACTTCTCATCGATTACCATCATAAATAGTTGTGGAATCAGTCTGTTTGATTCTACAAAGGTCTAGTATGAAAAAACTCAATTTTAACCTTTTCTTTATAAATATAGGAGGGTAATTTTTTCAATTTAAAAACTTTTTCGCCTCCAAATTTAAAGGGGAGATAAGGGGGTTGGCTAAAAAATTTCTGGTGCACTGGTTTAAATATAGTTTTACGAGAGTGAAATTATTGTAACAAAGTGTTATTTTTGAAACCCAAAATGAATTCCAAAAGACAAAAGTTCCAAACAAAAAATCATTAACAAAGTCAACTTTTGCTATTCGTTTTCCCTTATGTTTGTACGTTATTTATTTATGAAAAAGGATCTTTACTTTTCTAGGTCTATCTTTTGATTTTGAAATTTTAAGGGCCACAATGAAAATTCGATGATTAAAACGTCAATCGAGCCTTTTAAACCCCCCCATCATTTTGCGCTGGCTTTCGCTGTAAATTCCCAGTTCTATCGAAATTTTTTTCGGACAATAGTTGATTGGACCCCAAAATGTAAAAAAAGGGGGATCCCAATTCTTAACCCCCCAAAATAAACAAACGAAAAAACAATTTAAAAAACAAGGAAAAAAGAATCCCTAGTACAGACAATTCCGGCTGTTTGCCAAACCCGGTACCCCACAACCCCCCAGATTTTGACTTTTTATTTGGGACTGGGAAATTTTATTTGTTCAAAAATGCAAAGTTTTTTGATGTTTCCCTTAAAATTGGGAAAAACGTTAATTGTCCCAAAAATCTTTTTTTCCTTTTCCCAAATTTATGAAAACCCAAATGAAAATCATTTATACAAAACTTTAAACCCTTTAAAATCTTTAAACATTATGATTTTGTATTCATAAAAAATATGTGGATTTATAAAATAGTATTTGAAGGGGTCCTTGTGAACAAAAAAAATTACAATATTGATTAAACAACACAATGTTTAATTTTTTTATTCACAGATAAATTTATAGACGCACGTTTAAAGATTATCAAAAAAAAACAAAATAAAACGACAAAAAAAAACGTAAAAGTAAAAGTAGAAACATGAAAATTTTTTCTTTAAACCCTTACGTTTTTCAAGAAAATGCCGAAATTTAGACGTAAAACGATAAATTCAAAAACCCAAACAAAGGTTTCAGTTTAAACCCCCTTTCCGGGGGTTTACACGTTTCATTTGGATGAAAATTTTTGGGCCTCGAAACCAGAGTTGATTTGTAAATTTCAAGTCGATCCCCCCGTCCCAAATCCCAATTTTTAGCCCAATTTTTTCCTTTCCCTTAGGGACAAAATGAGGACAAAAACAGCTTGGGTTTGAAAGGTTTTTATTATCACACATTTAAAAAAATTTTTGACACTGTCATTTTATATGCCCAAATTGGGGAAATTGGAAAATTGAGGGTTTTTCGATAAAATTTCAAAAAAAAACACCAAATGAAAATGACTTTTTGCTTGGATGCATTGCAAGATTCCTTTTATAGTCTAAAGGTTTTCGAAACAAAGACTACTTTAGACAAAATGTCTTTATAAAAAAACATGACACAAAACCATTAAACATACAAAAATGGATACGAAATTGTTTTAAAATAATAAATTAATCAAAGTTGCTCGTTACATCTTCAATATGTTTGTAATCTATAACATGAGGTCATATGAAAGCATATGAGAAGTAAATAAAAAAATTTTTTTGATTTAAAAAATTTTACATTAAATTTAAAAAGTTAATAAAAAGTTGACCCTTTACAAAAGATTGCCGGAACCCCCTGTGCTCCAAACCCTCAGCAGTGCAAAGTGGCCTGCGTCGGAGCATTATAAAGTTTGTCACACTTTTAAAATGCATGTGCCTTTCCCACAGCTCCCAGAACAGCCCTTTTATCAAGCTCCTTTGCAATGGGTTTCACTACACGTGTATTCCGGGAAAATTTTAAATTTTGACTGGTAAATTTTTCAATATTTATACAGATTTAAACCCAAAAAAAAAATAAATTTTAAAAGTCAAAACAGTTTTGTTACTTAAACTTTAACAAGGGAAAAACCACATCGAGAGGGCCTTTATTCAGTATTTTAATTGCTTTAGCGGGGAAACAATTTTTAAAAAAAGGGTTTTGTGATTTCAAAAGGGATTTTATTTTTTTTTAAACAAAAATAACAAAAAGTAGGAAAATATCTATAGTAATTAAGAGTTTGAAAGGAAATGACAATTTTAATGTAAAAAAGAAACAATTAAAAAATACCCGTGCAAGCATTGAGGGGATACCACTTCTTGTCATTTCTACAGAATGCTTTGTCTGTCATATTTACATAGCCTTGGTTACATACAACTGCACAATCTATCCCAATCTTCTTTGAGCAGCTTCCAATAACTTTCCCGTTTGTCAAAGAGGTATCTTCGCAGATTGATTCTGTAATAAGATCGATTGTTTATCATCAACAAATTTATAAATAATGCTTTGGACATAAAATTTTCATAAATCAATCAAGCTAGTTAACATCAAATTTGACAATTTTATTTTTGATTTCTAGACTGAAATTAAACATGGAATATAAATATATAGTAAATATTGTAAATTGCACATTATAACAGTGTTTCTTAAATGAACATAATTTATGTACAAATACAAACTAGATTTGTCTAAGGTTGGCTGAATGTATTCAACCTTCAAAACAATCGGTAATGGTATAAAGCATTTACCATGAGGAAATTTTACGACTTGTTTTTTTGCAAGAAATGTAATTCTGCATTATTCATTTTAAAGCAGGCTGTTATTTTAAATAAGTGTTATGTTTTGAAAGAGACAAACATGAAACAATACCGCACATTTCTGCAGTACATTCCTCGACATTCCCTCGATGAGGCAAGACAAGATAACAATAGGCCTCCCAATGTTCTGAGACCATATTTAGAAAACAGAAAGCAACTTAAATAACGGTATAAAATTTTTTATGTAATTAATGCTAAACCCTTTTTGGGGAAAGCTCATTGGAGTCCACCCTGTAGATTTTGCATTTTGGGGCCCGCCCCTTTTTTTCAGCAGGGTCATAAAATTTTATCGCAAAATAGTTGGGAAGTACGCCTACCATCAATTAAAAAAATTTTGTCTTTTAAAAAAACCGTTTTTTTTTTGTCGCCCCCAGCTTAAAATTTCTGCCAAAAAAGAAAAAAATTTTACAAAAATTAATGCTTAAAAAGTACCAAAATAGTTTAAAATATAAAAAGTTTTGTTTTTGGGAATTAATAACAAATTTTCTGATTTGAAAATAATCGATTTTTATATCAAGATTATAAGCTATTTTGGAAAAAATAATGTTCCCGCAACCCCCCTTAATGGGCGACCCCAATTTTGACCCTTATCAAATTCCCAAGGGCTTTTCTCAAATTTGGGAAAACATTACGATCTTTTGCCATATATTTACAAAAATCTAATCGTAAAAATACATATTCCAGGGTTTCGTGCCCAAAATAAACAAAAATCTGCTAATTTAGGGTTTTCAAATTTTATAAAAAACAAAAATTATGTTTCAAATAATGTAACCTTGTATAATCTATACATTCATTATATAGAACTCGTGTCAACTCGTTTAATGGAAATACTTTTTGAAGCCGTATAAAAGACAACTAAATAATATTAAACTGACTAAATCCGTGTAATGTATTTGCGAAGGCTTTAAATTTGGACAGTTTATAAGACAATATAGATAATCTATATCAAAGTATGAACCAAGATTAAAAAATAATCAGTATAGTGCCACAATTTTAAGTTTTTAATGGAAATAAAGCGCGTTAATTGAGCGTGTTTATCAATACTTCTATTGATCAATTACACAGGACCGTTACATAAAAAATAGTATCATTCTTAATTCTCATTTTTCAATTATCCTTGTCTGAATTATCATAAAACATCCTCTATATACTCACCGGAGCATGCATCTTCAGGGTGCCACATTTTGTCATTTTTACAAAAAGCTAGTTCAGTTGTTTTGACATAGCCTGGCTTACAGGTAAATGTACATGCATCACCTATTTTGTGTAGACATGTTGGCGAGAACTGTCCGTTAGGGAAGGAATCAGCTTGACACGTTGTTTCTAGACACAAAAAAATGAATGTTAGAAAAATGTTCGTTTTCGTATAACCATGTTAAACACACAAGGTATGCTCGTTAACACGCACTGATTGCTTTACACTTCTGCACTCAACATTCAAAATTGGCGCGAAAAAGTTAAGAAAGTTTTTCAGGCATGTTTTACTAAATATTGATGTTTTGAAAAAACACAACAGTTTTGTTAAATTATGTAAATGCGGGATCTAAATAATTTGAATGTGAGATATAAATTATTTGAATCAGAAGTCTTTTTTTTAACACATTTACTAGTAATATATAATGTTGCTATCCAATAATGTGTCTTCATTTGCTCATTTATCTGAAGTGAAATGCTAACCTTGACAAAGACTAGACGAGTCAGGACTCCATCCAGTTCCTTGACACTGTGCTTTAGGGTATTTAGGATTTGGAGCATAAAACTTATTGCACATGTAGTCACATGTGCTGCCAGTAAGTCTCGTACAATCTTTGCCCATCATGCCGTTTTCGATAGTGTCACTACACTTGAATGCTGTAAAATATTTCATGCCATATATTCTATTCATTTAAAGATCCTGTATGCTGTAATTAATGTTGTTACCACACTTAAGTGAAATTCTATGTATGTATATAATTATGCTTCTAAAACAATTTTGAAACATCGAAAAATATGTACTGCAATAATTTGCGCATATTATATGTGATCATTCAAATATATGTATATTCATTCATTTCTTACTTAGACTTTATAGAAAATAAATTTCTAGTTACCTCCCTTTATTAACATGAAATGTAAATTCGGTAATATCTTTACAGATAATGCTTTTTGGAACTTACAATATCGATAAATCTTAATTTAAGCATTATATTTATTATTTAAACCCATAAAAATGAGTTACAAGTGTCGTTTACAACGTATTTTTCCACTCTATATTTTTTTTATTTTTGTTTTCAAAAATTAACCGTTCCACATTCGTTTAGTTAAACTCGTTTACAATTAAGTAGTTGATAATAAAAAAAGAAAATGTGATCACGATTAAATACATATGTATATGTGTTTTATTATTTTAACGTTTTTATGGATGAACACAATCACCACAATAGTGTACAGTTATAATAACCTCACTCGTGTTAAAAATGTAGTGACTATATCCAACCCCTATTATGCTTAACATAAAAAGATCAATAAACACGAACGCTTAGAACAACTTAAAGGTAGCATGACATGACATTTTATATCTTAAATGTTTCTACAATATGTATAAAAATGATATATAAATATTATAATTGCAAAATGTACATAGTAAAATTTTATAAATTTTCATTTCAAAATTATTTTTAGGGAGAGGAACTATATAAGTTTTCTTCCGTTCTATTCCATTTCAATAATAAGTCATAATTATATACATATAAATGTAAAATAATGTGAAATATTGAAATAAATATGTTTAAACTATATTTTTTTTAAAAATATTCTTGGGGAAAGCATTTTATCGTTTTCGTTGGCGTTTGTCTAACATCTGTTAATAAATGGTTTGTTTAACGCTCTAAAAATCATATTAAGCAGCATAAAATATAACTTACGTATGCAGAAACCACCTTCCGGCTCGTGATATTGTCCCGTTTTCGTACAAACTGCTGCTGTACGTGTCTGTATAAAGCCGGTGTTACACTGGTATTCACATTTATCACCGACCTCACGTTTACAATCGCCAACAATTTTACCATTACCAACGGTTAATGGGCATCTTACTTCTGCAAATAAACAGAACAGCTAGTACGTAGTTTTCTTTTTTTTCTTTTTTTTCAAACATGAACATTTTAGACGATGTGAAATGTCTCCAGTACAACTCATGATTTATTGAAGAAAATACAAAACAAAAACAAAAACGAAATAAATAAATAATAAAACAAACTGTATAACAGCAAAAGTTTTCATACCTTTGCATAATGTGCGAGATTCCATGCTCCATCCTGCACTAGTACAGGACATTTCTGTATCAAACAATGGTTCGTAATTATTCGGGCATTCATAGTTACATTTATCGTGTAGAAATCTGTTGCAAGTTCTTTCAATAGTTATTTCAATTGTTTTTTCCAAACCCGTATCTGAGGTAACTTTCTGTTCAATAAGGATTGGGCATTGATATACTGAAATAAAGATAGAGAGACTTTCTTTTTTATATATTAGAAACAGACACTATCAAGACTGGAGTTGTCAAAGGCCCATTATGCCTTAAAATGCTATCATTTTTATTTTCAAAAACTTTCAGTTTTTGATGTCTTGTTACAGTTTCCCAAAGATTATACCATACTGATGAACTAAAGTTGATGAATTTGTTATGTTGGCAATCGATATAATTACATTGAATTAGTATTTTGCATGGAAGTCAAAAATACTACTTTGTTTACATTTTGCTACTATAAGGACATATTGCTGCACGTTCAGTGGTACTTTCGTAAGTTGTTAAACATCTTACATATCAGCATGCTCTTAATCAATTATTGAAACAATAATAAACATCTCCAAAAAAGGTATGGACTTCTGAGGCATATTGTGCATCTAATAAAAACAATATAAAACATTATCGTCAGAGTACATCCTGTTACAAATGAGAATACACTTTTTAAAGACATTTGAAATTCATGTCAAAAATTGATCCCATACCAATATCAGAATAAAAAGAAATACTTCCAGTAAAGTACATGGTTGGATTATTATTGTCAATTTGAGAACGACATAATCTTTAAGCATCAAAATCTGGAAAGATCTCATCTTAAACGTAAGACTTTTTAGATAGGTCTACTATCTATTACAATGTAAAGTTTTAAACACTTTATTAATGGCCCATTATGTTCAAGATATGATTTTATTATTATTTCTGAAAAGCTTTTTATTTTTGGTGTCTCGTTAAAGTGTCCAAAATGTAACTCATTTGGCATTTTCTGAACCGTTTTTATGGGAATTAGTAAAGATAAAGTGATTAAGTATTTTGTATGGAAGTCAAAATACTACTTTGTTTACATTTTGCAACTTTTACCAAAACTATTACCACATTCAGCTCAACGTTCTTCACGTGTAAACCTTCAAACATGCTTTTAAACAATTTTAAAATCGTCATAAATATCATGCTTGCCTGTTTTAAAGAATCAAAATATTATTTATTTCTAAGGCATGATATGTCATTTACTTTTGATGATTCAAATTTGCTAATATTCAGGTTTTAATGATATTTAACATCTAACATGAGGCTGACTTCTATGAAGCGAAAAGCTTACTATTTTCACATGTTCTCTGATCTGCTTTCAGACTAACACCATCTTCACAAGCACATGTCCTGCTGAGTTCTGTTGGTACACATATTGTACTGCAGTCTCCAAGGCCATTTCGAGCTTGACACAAACTGTTGGCTAAAAAAAAGACGATGTTCTTTTCTTATCGTAAGTTTATTTAAGCATTTATTGTGATCGTAAATTTACTTCCCTATATTTGCTAGGCATAACACAATTACTCACATATCATGCAAAGTAAAACACAGCATTGTTTTGAGATGGCTCGCAACCTAAATGCAAACATATCTTTTTCAGGTAGTTTTGTTTTTTGTTTTGCTTCGTTTTAGTGCTATCAGAGATTCATAATTTGGAGCAAAGGCACACCACTGTCTATAAAAATAATGTCACTTTGACATGCCAAACGCAGAAATAATGATAGGGCGGCAGGGAACACATGCCGTGAAGTTTGTGTGGCGCTTGGTGTACACTACACCATTATAAATCCAACCTATTAAGACACAAAGTACATACTTCACATCAATTTTTAAATACTTTTAAATTTTGTGTTACTGTTTGTGATTTGTTTTCAATTTTGTGTTACTGTTTGTGGTTCGTTTTCAATGTTACAATGTACGTATTAAAATATAAACATGTCTTTTTACTACATACCAAAGATAAACTTGTGGGATGTTGTGAAATGTTTATGCATCAACATTCAGGTTGTTGATTATTTAAGCATTTGATTGATTTCTTGGGATAAACGTCATAATATTTATGTTTTATTTATTATTCAGTGGGTGTAATATAAATAAAATTAAATGATTAAGAATCCCCAAAGATCGCACAAAACGAAAAATTGAAAAATTGCAGGCTTGGTTTGATTGAGTATGTGCATGGACGGTAATGGAAAATTCAAGTTACCGTTCACTCTCCCTAGCACCGCCTTAAGTAGAATTAAACATTTAATCATGACAATGGTAAAATTTTAAATTTGAAATATTCGCAGATGTTTCGAGAATCAAAAAGGAAGTAAAACGTTTATGAAGCGCAGTCCCGCCAAAACCAAACCCAGTCAAACGGGAACGCAGTCCCGCTAAACCCCAGCAGGAAAAGCAACAAATAGGAGAATGAAAAAATAGAGTTTAGAGGGGTGGGATGGGAGTGAGTTGGCATTACAATGAATCAAATATAAATATCTATATCTAGAAAAAAATTGGTGTCCCTGATATTTAAAATGGATTTCTGGTTTTAGCTTTCATTTTTCCATCATGTAATTTAGAGCTTGTAAAATGAACAAGCATTAAAAATACATATTTATTCAAATGTAGAATCTGTCAATAGCCTTCAAATAGAATTCTTTGATTTAAGAGTGGTGAAATGAATAAAGCAAACCCTTGATACAAAGATTTTACAATGTATTAACAAGTATGAACTTTTCGAAATAAATTACAGTATTTTTGTTTGTTTGTTTGTTTGTCCTTCAATAAATAAGAGGCTTACGTTTCTGGATATTAATGTCTGTACTACTATACAGTGTCATGCTGTCTAGTTTCCCTAGAGCATAATTCTGACCAACAGGTGTTCTTGTATATGGTTTCTTCAAACTTACACGAACCACGTGACTGAAATAAATAAAGAATATAGATAACATTATTTTAGCATAACGTGGAATGTTTGCATGTGTTTTGAATCACAATTTGCAATCGCGTTTGTTCAAATATAAAATCATAATAAACTATTGTTGTTGTTTTTATTTTTGTGATTTCATATGAAAATACTACAGAAAACAAAATATTTCTCTTTTGCTTTATATCATTTAAATAAATGCTTTTTTTCTAAAAATAAACACTTGGTTACAATTACAAAAGATAAAAGCCTCAAAGGCAAACATGGTATAGACGAGAAAAAAATACATTCCCATCAACACTCATTTAGCCGGCATTCAATTGATGTCAGAATATTTGTCATTATGAACATTTCCAACTAACAATCAAAGAATCCCGAAAATGGGAGATCCATCCATATAAATCAAAACAAAGTTATAAGTTAAATAAGTTAGTCGAATCGATTTACGAAAGTGACTCTGTTTATATAAAATCAATTTTGATTCGATTGTGAAACTATAAGCTGGTAGACACACACACACACACCAATTAGTTAACCGGTACTTGCTACAGGGTAAGTTATTTTGTTTCTTTTAAAAAAAAAGACATTGCTAAGGACGAAATTCAATATTGCCATTTAAATATAATAAACATTTAAAGATCCTGTAACTCATTTTTTATGGTTTTATATCATATATATGATGCTGAATAATAAAGATTAACCAATCTTGTAAGCTCCAAACAGCATTATTTGTAAAGGTATTACCCAATTTACATTTCAGGTTAATAAACGCAGGAAATTAGAAATTTATTTTCGATAAAGTGTAAGCCATATTTTCTAATAAGAAATGAATGCATATAACATAAAATTTCACTTAAGTGTGGTAACAGCTAAGGGCAAACAAACCCAAACCCACACATGCACGTCTGCCAAACTGTCGCTCCACTTCAAAATTGTGTTGTAAGTTAAAACGAGATAGAGCGGAAGGCCGATTTAAACGGCTAATTGTAAGGTTTATTTTTTTTGTTTATGTTTTGTCTTGTTATTCATTTAAGTTGTATTTTTTCGGAACACGGAAAATGTAATGATCTAAGCTGTTACAATTTTCTTTTATATATTAAACCCGAGAAAACTTTTTCCAATGACGAAGTTGCCGTTCGCTCATTTTACTGTACACCACAATTTTGTAGTGAAGCGACAGTTTGCCGGGCGTGACATGGTAACATCCTAAATTACAACATACAGGATCTTTAAAAAAACAAGCAGAAATAATGAATTTACTCTTTCCGATACGTTGAGTAATAAAGATAAACTCCATCCGTGACCAAATCCCTAATTTCTTCACGGATAGAAAGCGCGGTCATATTCACAATAGTGATGCAATCCTGGCCATCCATGTCACAGTCTTGTATTGTGTCGTAAGTAGCATCCGACCAATAGAGACGATCAGCTGTTGCAAGAAAATAATATGAGCCGCGTCACGACAAAACCAACGTAATGCGTTTGCGACCAACATGGATCCAGACCAGCCTGCGCATCCGCGCAGTCTGATCAGGATCCATGGTGTTCGCTTACCAACTCTTTTACAAGTAGAGAAACTGACAGCGGACAGCATTGATCCTGATCAGACTGCGCAGACGCGCAGGCTGGTCTGGATCCATGCTGGTCGCAAACCCATTATTTTGGTGTTGTCGTGACGCGGCTCATATATACAATGTTATACACAATATTATTCATGATCATATGTTATATACAAAAAAGGAGAAATAAATCAAACTCAAATTGTAATGTAACCAAACATAACTACAATTTGTGCCAGTAACACATTGATGTTCCTGTTCTTTTGACATATGTCACAGAATGTGCCTTATGACTTACGAATCCTTCCCTCTAACAATGTTGTTGATTTCGGACCTATGAATTTGAATCTTGCAACAAATCGTAGGTTCATGTTTATATTCATGTACAAAGTTATCATTCAACTATGAATGACAGGGGTAAGGACCGGACAAGATGTTGACATACGTACATATATGCATACACTATCATTATACTTTTCTTTGCTTTTAGTTTGCAAAATTTATAACATTTTTCGAATTTTCGAATAACAATTAATTTTTTATGGAGTGAAATTAATGATTTTTGGTTAAAAATATCATATTGCTTTTTCGAAAAGTTTTGGTTCTAAAAGAAAAACAGCTTACTTATATGATTGATTGCTAAACCATCAGGGTATCCAACATGATCGCCAGAAATCAGCTGCTCATGGTTAGACCCATCCATGTTGGAACGACCGACGTAACTTGGGTATCCGTCTAAAGTAAAGTACATCCAACTAAAAGGAAAAAAGAGCTATGTTTGACAATTGCATTAATAGTAAATCATTAATTGGAATACTGTTAAAACAAGGATGAACTGTGTTAAATGCTTTTTGTTGTAAACTCGTATGCTTAAATGTTTTACTTCTTGCAGTTTAATTTCTTGATAACTGTACACAAGGTTTTCAAGTATTAGCATAATGTCACCTTAGTGCAATAACTGATTAACTCCTATTAAATTTTGGAGGACTTAACCTGTTATTGCACTAAGGTGACGATATCATTTTTTAACTGTTAGATCAATTATCTTATTATCTTCATATCTGTGAGAATAAGTGGTTAAAAGTTCATAATTATTCAGGTAAATAACATGTTTACAAACAAAATTGAAATAATTGCATACCCTTTAACAGGATATACAGCAATATCTAGTAAAGAATCCCAACCGAAATCTTGACTCAATATTGTATAGTGTCCATCCGGTGTAATTAACCCCAGGTATGTATCAAAATATGCGGTATAATATATATTTCCAGTGGTGACATCTTGGTCAAACCGGTATGCATATCCAGAATATCCTAAAATGAGACAAATTAATCTTATAGTAAAAAATACTTGAAGGTAACAATGAAACATAACAGAAAACAGCAAAAAAATAGAATGAAATAAAGAAATGAAAGAGGAATGAAAAAGGAAAGAGCGAAAGAAAGAAAGAAAAGTGCGCTACAAACTGGCCTTTTCAGAAGTTGGCAATTCTAGTAAATTAACGCTACATGTTTCTATATTTAAACAGTTATTATACTAAAAATTGTATTGTAAACTGACAATAAATAAACGTCTGTTACATTCTCGTCTACTTTCGTCAAATAAGTATTCAAGGGATATCCTTTTTTCAATTCTTTAATAATCATTATGTTATTTATTACTGATATGTTATATCTGCACGACCTTTTAAATGTTTCATTGATGATACAGAAAAAAAATCTTACAGTATATGGTATAAAAAATATACCTAAGTCTGCAATTACTTTGCGGTCAGATCCGTTGAAATTGGCGCTCACTACTTCTTCATCAAAATAATGAGCCCATATCATCCGTTTCTTTTTCTGATCAACAAAAATGCCCATGTACTCAGCATCTTCATCCCCAGGAACGACGTGTACTTCGTTAGTGAGATTATCAATCTGTAATATCTCTTCTATAGACCAATCAGTTACCAGCAGAAAATTGTCATCAACATTGTCTAAAATAGATGTGTGTGTGTGTGTACATAAAATATCGTGTCTGAAAGTTTGTATCGAAGTCAACAAGAATATATCTACTTTTACTTGAAACAACACAAAACAAGACCAAATAATAACAACAATAATAATATTAATAATAATAATAATAATAATTATAATGAAAAACAAATGAAATCAAATTATTATGGTGTCATCAATATAAACTTGTCCGTATCTGCCTAGAGATATCTTTTAATTTGTAACAATTTTAAATTAGTGGTTTAATAGTCCGTAGCAACCGCACATGCATAGAGTAGCAACTGAAAATCGAATCACATATCAAACGTAAAATAGGTAAAATAATTTAAGTACTATTTAAAAAAAACGGACAATCTCTTAAAAGGTACTTTACTTGTTGTACAGTTGACTTCATTTTCGACTGTATATCCTATTGGACATTCACAGACCCGTGTTATTTTAGAGTCAACGTAATGTGTGACGCAAATTTGAGAACAACCTCCGTTATCGTAAGCACAAGGACCTGCAAGTAAAACAAAGAAGAAACTTAACGATTACCCTACTGTAATGAAAAGTCAGCTTGCACACCTGTGTAGCCTAATAAGGCTATATACTATGGCACGATTATTAAACCTTGCTCTTGAAATCCCCTAAAGTTTGAATTGACTGCTAGGTTTAAATTCAATAAGTTTTTATTCAACAGCAAAAACAAAACAAAAAAAAACAACAACAACAACAAACAAAAACTAGATCAGTTACCATGTTGGTTAAACATACGCTTTAAATGATGCCACCAATGATCTGCTTTATTTTATTTTTATGAGTAGATATATTGCTTTTAAAATTCTATTATGCATGGTATAGTTATGGACAAGTTGTTCAAACCCACGCACGCACACAAGAACGGACGGACAACGGAAACATTATATTCGCCCTTGCCCCTATCATGGTGAGGACATAAGAAAGACCAACAAGCAAGAGCGACGTTCATGGAAAGCAGCCTCAACACATGTTCAGACACACAGACCCCACACTGCTGAATACCTAAATAATATTTTACCAAATATCACGCGTAAACAAAATACTTACTAACAACATCTGTATTTTGGATACTGGCATCCAGAGGTTTCATGTCTACTAATTCAGAATTATCAAAAGATACAAGATTCATGTTAACATTTGTCAAGGTGTTTCGTGACCTTACAATATTACTATGTGTATCGTTGTGGTAAACCCAAACTATGAAATTCTGAAAATATACAACGTGTATAAAAATTAAACAGTCTCCTGTTAACACCTATTTAATCTTGTATTGTTGAATCTTAACTTACTAATCTTATATTGTTGAATCTTAACTTATTACATTGCAACTTATATTCAAAACGACCGTTAGAAATATATTTAAATGTCCATCTCCAAAATGTATCATAATTTAACAAAATTGTTTTGATATGGAATTCAGTTGTATTTTAGGTCCAATTTATTTAGATAAAAGTAACAACTGCAAATCCCACTTGTTTGAATAAAGTAAAAGGTACTATTGAAAAAAAGCTTGTCAGTTTATCGGAACAAAATCTTCTATTTTTTTTATTGTTTCTGATAAGTTGCCGTTCATTCGAAGATAGGCATACAGTAATTCAAAATTAACAAATGTGTAGAATCAGCATTAAATGTGATTAATTCATTTAGAAGCATAATGACGTTATTGAGTACTAGCAATTATCTGTATTTAAAGTTTTTGCAACTAAACATGTGCTCACCTGATACTGCAACAAAATATAAGTATGGATGCTGACTCCGTAATGTTCTACAGAATCAATTTTACCATCAGGAGAAGCTTTATAAGCATATGCTCCTCTGTTGTAATAGAATCTGAAATATCACAAACGTTTTAACTGTAGTAGAGGTGTAACAAAATCTATGAAAAGCGGAGATCCATTGAGAGCAATTAAAATCAAGCAAATACCGGTAGCTGACAATAGCAGGTTCTGTTTACTTGAGTCTATTCAGATGCAATGCATCATCTCTAAACCCCATCCCATCCTCTAGCACCAGCTTAAACGGATTTCAAACCTCAACGCTAAAAGTATCGGAATAAATGACCATGAAAGTCCTAGTAAATGACTCTGAATGTTCAGGTAAATGATCCTGAAAGTCCAAGTAATTGATCATGAAAGTCCAAGTAAATGACCCTGAAAGTTCAAGTAAATGATCCTGAAAGTCCTAGTAAATGACCCTGAAAGTCCAAGTAAATGACCCTGAAAGTCCAAGTAAATAACCTTGAAGGTCTAAGAAAATGCCCATGTAAGACTAACTAAATGATCATGTAATTCCAAGTAAATGACCCTGAAAGTTAAGGTAAATGACCCTGAACGTCTAACTAAATGACCTTGAAAGTCTAAGTAAATGACCCAGTAGGTCTAACTAAATGATCCTGCAAGTCCAAGTAAATGACCCTGAAAGTCTAAGTAAATGACCCTGAAAGTTAAGGTAAATGACCCTGAAAGTCCTAATAAATGACCCTGAAAGTCCAAGTAAATAACCTTGAAGGTCTAAGTAAATGCCCCTGTAAGACTAACTAAATGATCATGTAATTCCAAGTAAATGACCATGAAAGTTAATGTAAATGACCCAGAAAGTTAAGATAAATGACCCTGAAAGTCCAAGTAAATGACCCTGAAAGTCTAAGTAAATGACCCTGAAAGACCGAGTAAATGACCCTGAAAGACCGAGTTAATGACCCTGAAAGTCAAAGTAAATGACCCCGAAAGTCTACGTAAATGACCCTGAAAGTTCAAGTAAATAACCCCGAAATTCCAAATAAATGATCCTTAAAGTTCAAACCACAGACACAATTTCAAAAAAGTTAATACGCTACGGCTTCTCTTGGAATGGGTGTTACTTTACGGTCTAAGAAACACAATAAATTACAAGTATATCAAATATGTCAAATCTGCAGTTTGTCTTAAAATAACCCACTTTAAATAAGAAAAGGACAAAAAGTTAAAGTCATTTCTGGTTTTGACTTGAGATTTTCTTTGATCTTCAAGAATATTTTACTGATAGGGACAGCTAAATTAATGATACCTATGGGAAAAAAACGCAAAATAATAATAGGCTGTACTGTAATTTATGTTGAAATCTTGCAAGAATATAACAAAATACTTAAACGCTATCAACACTGTATTGCAAAGACAACTTCGTGCCACATTTACATTTAATACTGACCTTTGTTCTTCGCGGTTATAATAAAATGATGAAATTTCGTTCTTTCCTGACACAACAACATCGACGTTTTGTCCGTCCAAAGTCATTGTTTTTATAGAAAAGCGTTCATCACCATCATCTGTTCCAGTTATCATAGCCAGTTTCCTGTAAAAGCGTCAATGATACATGAAACCGACTTATATCTGGTAATCTTACGCCTTATCTTAGTTAATATCTTGTTGTTGTCAAAACCACATAAACAATTAAATTACAAAAATGATGAATTAAAAGAAGATCAAATATGAATGCCAAGATGAGTTAATATTTGAAATGGCAACGATTGAACGGCTTACTCATATGTAATCGGTTTTGATATTTTCTTTCTCTTTACGTATAAGATACCCGTTTGTAGACCCTTTATGCACGCGGCCCTCCCATCCACGAAGAAACACGGCTAATAGCAGATGAAAATTCCCGAACTATTACTATCCATCAGTCCTTTCCTTTTAACCCATTGTGCTCTTATGTATGGCGAATTGATTCCCCAGTTAAGATATAAAAAATTTCTACAATTTCATATACTTAGGACATTTTGTAATGCAGCATATAGTTTCGTTTTTTCTGCTCAAACTTGGCTGGAGGTATGGTTAATTCGCATTTAAGCAACACTGATTGTCCAGCTGGATAAGGTTCTTCAAGGCGTTGGGAATTCAAAAGTTTAAGTATCCGATATTCCTCGGGGATGGGAACCATGTAAACTTAACTGGTGCAGTATATCTTTACATATTTATAAGAACAAAAATTAAATCAAAAGGATTACCTCTCTTTGAGCATAATAATAAGGCTTCGTGGATTATCAATTCTAGTTTCGTTGTCTAGATTAACTTTCCTCACAGCCCTTGTAACGATATTAACAACCCAAATATTATTTGTATTTGATTCACACCAGTACAGGTTGTTCGAATCTTCAGCATCATATACTATACCTTAAATTAAAAAGGAATTACAAGTTAAAATTTATGAGTAATAATAACCCTTCCTGTTTATTCAAATAGACTATTGCCTCCTTGGTTATGAATCATTAACAAAACACAGTTGTAGAAGAATTAACATTGTTTCCTTTGCACAAAACAAGTTTTCATCATCTTTGAATTAATGAACCACTAATTAAACGTAAACATTTCCGAACGGTTCTAAATGGTCTTCACTATGTCATCCATACTGGTAGAGTTATAGTAAATTTTATATATGGTATGACAGACAAATTGTAAATATGACTTTTGCCACTTTCATGACAAATTATTTCGCATTCAATACTGCTTTCTTAATTTAACACCAGTGATGCTCTAACTTAATAACAAAACATTTAAAAGATTTGCATTTTCTTACGGTATAAAAACCATAAATTTCGTAACAAAACCTTTTTTAAAGTAGGCAGTACTAAGTGTACATATAACTAACCGCTGATATTTCCAGATGCTTTCACTATTAACTCCTTTGCATCGTTCTCGATAGATAAATCAATCAGTCGTTTATATATGGAATTATCCGCTGTTACTATGAAAAAGATCCTGTTTTTCATATCCATATCAAAATGTTTTATAATGTCTCCAGGCGCAGCTAAAATGTTAAATAAATTAATTGTATAGAATAAGTAGAGTTTAATAGTTTATTGTCTCATTCCAAGCATGTCATATATACAATACATCACAAAATAAAGAGTCATATAAAATCGTAAAAGTAGCAAGTTTTCAAACAGATATGATTCGACCAGATATCAAGCAATCGAAAGAGAAAAACTTTAAAATAAAGTATTTACTATGGATCTAATAAAGGAAAGCTGTGCAGCATTTTGTGAAAACATTAACGCACGTGCACAAATCATTTGAATATCAAGTCAGTTATTGTTGTCAGTTATTTCCATTGATGTCTTTACCCGATGAACAAATTTTACATTATATTCAACGTAAAAATGCATGGTATCCGTTGTTGCCAGTTATCATTTGGCAATAAATGGGTAATGTAAAATAAAAGTGCATCAAATTGACGCCCAATTGAATAACGGCAAATAACATAAGACTAAATTAAACAACCTTAAATAACATAAGAAAGAATTAGAAAATGAACATAAATTTATAAATAATATTCCTGTTATACCTGTAGGGATCATTGTTGTTGTGGGAACAGTTGTTGTTGCTGGAGGCGTTGGGGTAGGAGGTATTGTTGTTTTAGGCATTGTGGTAGGCGTGTGTGTTGTTGGAGGGGTAGAAGAAGGTGTTGGGTTGTTTGCTGCGGTTGGTGTTGGGCTATTCGCAGCTGCTGTTGTGGATGAATCAACTTGCCTTCTCCGACGCATATTCGGAATAGGTGAACTCTGTAAAAGAATTTGAGCCGCGTCACGACAAAACCAACATAATGGGTTTGCGACCATCATGGATTCAGACCAGCCTGCGCATCCGCGCAGTCTGATCAGGATCCATGCTGTTCGCTTACCAACCCTAAAACAAGTAGAGAAACTGATAGCGAACAGCATGGATCCTGATCAGACTGCGTGGATGCGCAGGCTGGTCTGGATCCATGCTGGTCGCAAACCTATTATGTTGGTTTTGTCGTGACGCGGCTCATTTAAGCTAAATAAGTTAACTAGAAAATTGTATGGATACTCGAACTCATTAAATTTCTTTCACTGTAACATGGTTGACCGTTACGTTTATGAATTATAGACATTTCATCACTCTAAACTTTAAAATGCTCTACGGGATTTCCAGTTTCCTTTCATATATTAAATACATGTAGTTTTTTTATATTTTGAACTCTGAAACACAATATGTTTTTACGATTTTAAGCGAAAAATAAGTATAATTCGTACTGAAAGTAATAAAACAAAGAAACAAACAACACACAAAGGGACAAATAGACAACACTAATTTAGTAAAAACGTGTCCAGCATCGTTGTGCACAATTTCATTGTTCAGTGTTTTTTCATCCAATATATTTTCTTTTTCTATTTCACATGTGAATTATCGCCTTTGTTTTTCTCATGAATTACCTTTTTCAATTTTATATATAAAATTCTCGATTACCTTTTGCTGTTTTATAACGGTGAATACACAAAAATGCTTTGTCTGGGGTAAGATCAATACTTGGGTATCTACCATACAAATGTGAGTAGCATTTGCAAACACGATGGCTTTCCCGAGAAACTTTTTATCCTCTGAAAGTGGAAGCAGTTGTAAAGTCAATTGGTAATGACGTATTTTTTTACAGTTTTTCTGCTATATTAAGCGATACATTGGTGTTTAACTATGAGAGTAAGTAATCATTGTTTCGAACTGTTTATATTGCAAATTGTCTGAAATTGTCACTGTAGTTTACAGTATCAATATTAAAACCCGAGCAAAAATAGTCAGTTTGATATGCAAACAGTATTTTGTTCGTTTGGTTTCAACTCACAAAGACACTGTAACGTTCATTAGACAAATTTCCATTCTAATGGTGAAGGAAAAGCTGGGGTCCCTTATGTACATTATGTAAGCACGTGACGGCAATAAATAGAACCACAGACCTTTCTTAAGCTAGTTTAATTGCTTCCTAAATGTGAAAGAATTCAAATGTCACTGGCGGTGTTATAAGTAAAAACAAAGAGTAGCATGCGATGTATTGTTGAAGCAAATAGCTGGAATACTTTCATCTTGCATTGCCGTTGTAAGTGTTTTAAAAGTGACAATATGTTCATATTTAATTGTCAAGTTTTGCCAGAAATTGTTCTCATACATAGAACGAGGAACATTTTTTTAACATATTTCTATAAAAAATATAAAATAGTCCTTGCAAAAAGTATTTTTCAAGTTTCAAATAATTAATTTTTTAATGTCTACTTTCTATCAAATCAATCAACTTCTTTATCCTAAAACTAGAAAATACAATTTCACCTAGATGCACTGACCTTCACATTTACGAGTACTTGAATTAAGACTATGTCCTTCAGCGCATGCGCATATCGCACTGCCTTTTATCGTAATACAAAACTGGTCACATTTCAAAATGGCGCAATAATCTGAAATTGAAGTAGAATTATGAAGACACACAGTTATTACGTCATATTAAGCGTACAAAGTAAAATTTCGCACACACAAAAATTAGAAACCTCCGCGTGTTCGCGCTGTATATGTATTGCAAGGTAAAATTACTGGATATATTTATTCAAGTCATTTTACATAATATAAATATTTTAGTTTTAGCCATTTCAGATTTTTCATTGATTTTACTTCTTACAGTTTTATGACTGAAAAAAAAACCCACTGCAGTACAAACTGTCTGCTCGGGTACAATGTTGTTTGCACAGGCCAACGGAAAATATACTTAAAGTCTACCTCTATCTCTCAGAGGCTGTGTTTCTTCACTAAATACCGCCACACCGTAAATATCATGAGGGTAGTAAGTGATAATTTCTGCCTCCATTTTACCATTGCCCTCTTTCGTCTTATTTATTGTGTACAAATAGCCCTCATAAGTGTCGCTAACATACAAAACATCCTGGGAAAAAAATAAAAAGTTGAAATTAAAGTGAATTGGTCTATAATAGAAGGTATGTGAAGCAATAAATAATTACGTTGATATTATTTAGTATTACACATTAAAAAAAAAGGAAAAACAAGAAACACAAAAAACACACATAAATGCCATTAGCAAGTGTTGAAATACATGATCCGACATCACATATATCTATATAGCACATATAACAATTATTATTATTATAATTAATCATAAAATGTTCATCCTTTAAGTTAATTACTTACGACTTTATCAACATATATTTTCTTTCAAGCAATATTCTATAAATATTCTATAAGAATATCTAAATGATATATTTCTATAGATTTTATCAATATTTAAAATACTTCTATCAATGTTTAAAATACTTCTGGAAAATGTGCACAATGTAGACCAATTCACATTAAATAAACTTGAAAGAGGAATATTAATATTTTAAAGTTTAGAAGGATTAGATTTCCCTACATATTATTAACTACAGGTAGATACAGGAGAGTAACGCATCAATGACTTATGAAATATGTCAAAATACCATTTGCAAATTGGTACATTGCAGGGACCTTTGGAAGATGTTGGGCAAGCAATGTTCAAACATGTTTATATATAGTTTTAACTTAAAATAAAAAATTTGATGACCAAGTAAACAAAACTTGCCCCTTGTGACTGAGGGGTTTAAGGGTTGAGGCATCCTAATTGACGCCACCGTTTATCCCTGCGTGATCGCAAGAGGCGGCTAAATGGTTTCGAATTACTGGAGTCTATGCATCTCTTAGCTCGAGCAGGTAGGGTGGTTTTGATCCCTGGTGTTGCTTTAAATTTGCAACACCCGAGGTTAGCCAAAATCATCATTCCTGTTTTCGGCGCAATGTGTTGGTGCGCCGTTAAAACCAAACAAACAAAAACAATACTTGTTCAGTAGTCATCACCTATACACGTAAAACTTACCCTAAATAGTGCCATATCGTATAAAGTCACGCCACTCATTCCTTTTAGCAAAGTTCGCTCTTTTCCTTCGTATGTCATATACAAGATTTTGTCTAAAGATCTTTCTATCCAATATATTTTTCTCTCTTTACGGTCTAATTCAAGACATGACGGATATGAATTATCAGCAAGATAAAATGTTTCTCTTGAGTCCAAGTTCCCGTCAAGGTTGGACCTTTCTATTTTACGTTCAGCTCCAACGTCTGACCAAAACAATAGCCTAAAAAGCATGCAAATCTTTATTAACTGCATTGTTTTATTAGTCGTTACTTTTAATACTACGTACATTATTGAAATATTTATATGTCAGTATGAACGTTTGTAACGTCAGTTTTCATTGCTCAGTCGTGACGTTTATATTATTTATAAATACAGTACCTTATTTCAATCAAACTGAGGAAAGCGTTGATGCAATATTGACAATTCCTTATAAATATGTTTTATAAGTTGTATGAAATATGAAATTCACTGCATGTATTTAACTTAAAACAGTATGCTTCCAGATTTATGCAAATTTCTATGACAATTTTGAAAATGTATTTGCTATTGTCAAGGCTCATTATAATATATATATATATATATATATGACATAATATAGATACAAATATAAAACCATTATTGAAGAACCACATTCGTTTCAACGTAAACGGTAAGACGTCGTGATTTGTTGACGCAAAATAATGAAACTATAGTTTTCTATAAAGGCTGTCGTAAGTTTTTTATGCATGTTTACTACTTTTACTTAAACACAATAAAAAGTCTGATGTTATTCTGGTCAATACACCATGCAGTTATCATTATATACATGTACTCACGACTTTAAAGACTATAATGTCAAAAGCTACACTTTAAGTAAATGATTAAAATGAACAAATGTGTGTTTCCCAGTAATTAGTACCAGGAAAGTTATGTTTATCGAAAGCATATTATGTCTCAGAAACGAAAACATATTTCCTTCTGTAGAAAGGGCAAATGAGAGTTTTATAACTTTTAGGTTATAGTTTAAGAACATGTTAGATGCTTATTACCTGAAGCAAGTGTTGAATGTAATATTATAGTTGGTTATCTAAGTAACAGACTGTAAAGAAAATAGTATTTTGACTTCCATACAAAATACTAAATCACTATAACTGTACATGTACTTATTGCAAAAAAAAAATAATAAAATAAACGGATGAAAAAAGATGGCTCAGGTTTTTGTCCTATGACTAACGTTTTGGAAAATATAACTGGACATCAAAAATAAAATAAGCTTCTGAAAACATGAATAAAAGCATTTCTTAGGCATAATGGACCTTTAAATAATACCCTTCATGTGGATCAACTGCAATACCCATTGGTGCTCCTACACTTTCTTCAATAATAATTTTATAATAGCCCATCTTCAACTTGTCAGGTTGGCCAGGAACTGCCATGATTCGTCTAAATAAGGTATCAGTCCAATAAACTGTATGTGATAGCCAGTCTACCGCTACTTGTGCCGTCCCCTTAGACGCTGCAAGGTCCATGTTGTTGATTGTAATGTTATTAAGGTCTGTGTTATAGTCTCTGATGTATGCAATTGTACTGAAAAATGAAAGAGGGAGATATTAACTAGCCTAATATAAACATGTTGCTATCATTCCATAATTACGTTCCACAAAACGTGCTTTGTAATTATCAGAGAAAACGATACGGTAAAATTGTTATTGACCTTTCTCTAACATTAAGAGTCGAAAGTTTACAAAATAACAAATGAGTTGAAGGAAGAAAGGAAGGAAGAAGGGAAGGAAGGAAGGAAGGAAGGAAGGAAGGAACGAACGAACGAACGAAGGAACGAACGAACCAACGAACGAAGGAACCAACGAACGAACTAAGGAAAAAGAAAGAAAAAAAGAAAGAAAGAAAGAAAGAAAGAAAGAAAGAAAGAAAGAAAGAAAGAAGGAAGGAAGGAAGGAAAGAAAGAAAGTAAGGAACGAACGAACGAACAAAAGAACGAATTAACGGGAAAAGAAACAAAAGAACGAACGAACGGAAGAAAGAACGAACGCTCTTACCTCGAAAAGTCATCATGCATGAAGACGGATTTCTCCCGGAAGTCAACATCGATGCTTTGCATTTTGGTATCTTCGTTGATGAACGCAAAATTCGGAATGTCAGGCGTGATTGCGTCATCATAGCCAGCGTATTCACCTGTGATGATTTCATATCCCGGAAATCCCTGTAAATGTCGTATTCTACCTTTGATTTCGCTGCTCCATGTATAATAGGTCGTAAATATAAGACCACGATCTGAAATATGTTCGCTACAAAATCAACTCGTTTTTCCAAACGCCAAGATAGAAATACAAAAAGGACTATCAATGTTTCAGTGTGAAAGCGAAAAATGAAAACATTTATGGACCCACCCTTTGTTTTGAAAATGACTTATCGCACGCCCCCATCCTCATCCCAGCCCCACCCCCTCCCAAAAATAATTAATAAATGAATAAAGTAGACACATAAATACATTAACACTGTAGCAATTGCCTACAATGCAAAAATGGAAGATTAAAGCGTTTTTTGTATGATACATTTGTTGCATGATTTTTAAGAACAAACAAAACATATAAAAACGCACATAAAAACGTAAGTGACACTTTTCAAATTTTATGATTAAGTTATTTTAGTGAAGAAAAATAAGTAAATTATTATATTTGATATATAAATAGGGTAAAGGTCAGCAATTGTAAAAAGTGCAAATTAAAAAAAATCAGCTGCATCTTTACATTTGCTTTACACTCATTTAATCTATTGATAGATACACGGGTGTTATGCCACGTGTCAAAAATGTACTTCTGTAAGAATGTCATGCTTTGTAGGACGATTTCATAAGTATTTTTAAAATATACCTAATTATGTAACATGATATAGTACCCCACATGACCCATGCGTCGTGATCGACAAATTGCGACTCTAAGTTTAAACATTTTAATTTCAATCAAACAATTTTACGACGCATATTAAACTGTTTGTTATTTTTTAAACAAAACTGTAAAAGCAAAATTATACATATAATATACACCTTTTGATTATTTCGTTATCTTTCGTTAATAATAATCAGAATTATTGCAAGTTCAGTTTAAAATAAGACGTAAAAGGATTTATAAATAACCCTTTATGGAAAATGTTCACCTAGTCACTATGAACCCGCCTGTATTTTTTGTGTTCTGAAAAGCGCACTCTTTGTACTAAATATCATGCCCTCGCCATGTTTAATGCTTTATCTATAATAAAAAATATCCCTTAAATACCGACAACTACTTCAACTATGTTAACAATTATAACAACCCGGGTTTTATTTATTCCGTGTGAATCTTTATTTAATGAAAGATTAAATGCAGTATGATGTCAACGGATTTCATTAATTCTGTGTCTTCCTCCTTTTCATTTAATATTTGAATCACATTGAATGAATGTAAAGCATATAAGTATGTAACGTTATACAAAATAAAGCTTATGCAACACAATATGACGTAATTGGCATAATGTAACGTTACGTAACATGACTTTACAACAATAAGAAAACACATAAGTTAAACTACTTAAAATGTGAAACAAAATAATTAACGGTGGTTTTAATGTTTTCATTGAACCTTTTGATCTTGTTGTTGTTTTTTGTTGGTTTTTTTTTTTGCTGTTTTTTTGGGGGGGCGGGGGGTTAAGGGGTGCAAATGAAATACATTTTTTTACTTCGTGCATCCGATATTTAACATCAACACATTATTCGTGTACAAATGATTGCCCAAGTTACGCTCTTATGAAAGTACAAATTAAATATGATTCAATTCAGCGCTGAATTTGCGAACAAATCATTTTTATCAGATGTTAGATTTATGAGCCTGTCTACACTTATAGCAAAGTTATGAAACATATCAAAACTTAACATCTAACTAAATTTGATATCACTTGCAAAGCAAATAATGATTATAACTGTTTGTTTTTGTTGTTGTTTGTATAATACGTTGACATGAATTGAGAAAGGATGCAGGATGTGCGAAGAATGCTAATTTGGTAGGTATATTTGCTTCTATCATGTTCTCTTGACGAGACGTATCATTATATTTAATTTTATTTATCATCATTTGTATATACCATTCCAAAACTGAAAGGACACGGTTTTTGTCATGACGGAACTTGGATTTTTTTATGAGATGAATGTTCCATTTTGTATATTAGGTATTATCCCAAAATTGCAGGTCTGCTATTCTAATTGTGAAAAATGGCCAAAACTAGAAAAGCGTTCCAACGCTTTCATTCAAATCAAACTGAGAATTTGTTATTAATTAGAATTACAAATTTACTTTTACACCGATCTTTCTGTTTGTGCAATAAGGCGACTAGTTAAAAGATTAACGTACTTTAAAGAATATAAAAAATCGCTTCAATAGTGATATTTAATATATTTTTCATGGGATTTTTCTTTAATTGTTTCTGCAAGTCTGTGGTAAATACGTTTGCATAAATGAATGTTTGTATATTATTAGATATACGCTCCATAGAATATAACGGCCTGTCTTTAGTTAGTGCAAAATTTGTTGTACAAAAACATTTGTAATTAACCCGATACAAATGGACACCAATATCACCTAAATGTATTTTCAAACTTCTTTTTCAGCAAATATATCAATTCTAAGGGAAAAAATGCATAACATTACTTAGTGATATGTACTTATTTAAAAAACAACAAGTATTTAAAATGCAGTGTTTAAATTGTTCTTACCTTTTGGCCAGTTTGTAGTGCCTTGTGTAATTCCTTTGGCAACCAACACAAGTAAAAACGCAACTGACAACTGCTTCGCACTCATTGTCAAAAATAACTTCTTTATAAATTGTACAAAAAACAATTTTCTTATGTTTTACTTAAATTAGAAAATTCTTTTAAATTGTCATTTCGGTGATTTCTCTTGTTTATACGTTGTTCCTTTTCAGTTATATTTTGCCAAATGATGGGCCAAATGTTTATGTACCTGGCTACAACACCTGAAAATGATTATTATAAAAATGTATTAGGTACGTCTCCGCTGAATACAATACTGAACTTTTGCTAGTGTATCTAGTTTCAAATAACTTATTCAAGCAATGTAAAGAAAGATTGACAAAATGTAGGATACGTATATACAGTCATACTTTAAGGTATAGAGAAATTCAAGTGTCCCTGTCTAGTACAATTCTAATCTTGTTTGATGGAAGAAAAATTGTTACAAAATTTAAATACACATATGAAATTGATAAAGATAAATAAAGATCCTGTAACACAATTTTTTCATGGTTTAATTTCATAAATATGATGCTCAAATTATGATTGTCAATATTGTAAGTTCCAATAAGCATTTATTTAATAAAGATATTTCCCAATTAACATTTCATGTAAAGGGAGGTAATATGAATTTATTTTTTATGAATTGTAAGTCAAATTTTCCAATAAGAAATAAATGCATGTGTTTTATTGATTAAATATAATGTGCACAGATATTAGCAGTACACATTTTACATATTCTTTGATATACAAAAACTTATATATACAAAAAAAAAACTTATACATATATAACTTTTTGCAAGTGTGGTAAACGCACAGTAACAATATCAATCACAAAACATACAGGATCTTTAAGAGTATAATTCCATAGTATATAAACATGCATAGATCAACGATTTCAATAAGATAAAAGAGTTTGTCACAAAACTTTGTGACCATATGGATTTTTTATTTAGTTTAAATTAAATAATTATATAATGCGTGGAGTTTATCACTGTGAGAATTTTTTAAAGACTTTTTTTTTCTTTCTTTCTTTTTTTCTTTATTTTAAAACGACACCACTGGGCATTGATATACTTTTATTCGATATTTATGTACCCTTGATAAAGATGTAGACAAATAACTTGTGTGTAAAATTAAAAAAAAAAATCAGCTTGAAACTTCTTTGGTAAAAACTCTCATATCTATGCGATGCACTTTTGGGTTAATGCCTTTTGATATACAAATGTATATAGTTTAATGTCAATGCATACGACATTGTTATAAAAGGACAGTTTCTTATTGTTGTTCTTATGAAATTTCAAACAAGATGCTGTTATCTTTGAATGCCTGCTTTTTGCAAGGATTTTTGATACTAATAAGGTAATGTGCAGCAAACCCATTGATCATGCAACAAACGCATGGACGCAAAAGCTACAAACTATTTCGAAACAGTTTTTTCTTTTCTTTTTAAATGGTGTGCAAAGCACTAGGTGATTTAGTACGGATATTATGCAATGCATGATTTTGATATATAAGAAGCCTTTGGTAATTTTATTACACTAAATTGTGTGCGAAATCGTTCATCCGTCCATTAATTTGCAAAACTGACCTTTTACATAAATGTGTGCTAAACGAATTGGTATACATTAAGCACTCTGGCTTAAGTAATTTGTCATATTTACACTGTTAAGCTATACAATAGCTATCATAATAGCTTTTCAAAATAAGATGTTTTCAGTAGATTAAATATAGCAGAACGATTGTGAAAAACCAAGCATATTGCTATAAAAAATAATAACCTGTCAACACAAGAATACAGAATCCTGAAATATAAGATATTTTAAATGTCAAGCATATTAAAAATATCGATTCGTCATTTTGGTTATTTTCGGTAAATTTTGGTTATAATAAAAACAATTGTTCGAGTTTGTGAAGAAATTATGTAATCATCGAATCTTATAAAAATAGATACAATTTTTTATTATTTTTTCTTTAAAGTACAACAATAGAACATTAAAAAGCAAACAAATAGATTTCGTTTGTGTTTCAAATCGTATTTATATAACCCCTTGAGTTTCCTGTTTAATGTGAAACATCAATTTCTAATATTTAGAAATCCTTGATGCGGACGATTATTTGACCTTAGTTTCAACTTTATCAAAATAATACAAAATATGACGTTTCCTTATCATATGCTTACGAAAAAGGTAACATCACATTCATCAAGATAAAAAACACTAAGCTTTGAGAACACCGGATAAAAATCTAATTATTAGTTTACATTTTTAACGGCCAAGTGAATTGTTTGATTAAAAGTAATTTAAGACCAATAATGAGGCTAGGGATCACCTTATTGAAAGGTTACTGACTGAAACTTTTTTATCAAACGTTTATGAAAATAAATATTTTGCGAGATATAAAGTGTTTTCCTTAAGTTTATACATTTAGCTGAAAAAGTAATTGAAGTTTTCATTCGTTATGTTTTGTGAAAGTGCTTGTCACACTATTAAATCACAGTTTATTTGCCTCAAACAAGATTCTTATTAAAAATTATATGTGGTCAATGCAATAATTTCATTATACATTATCAGATAATTTTGGACAAGACAAGAAATTAGATTAAGCAATATAAATGTCTCTTACTAGCCTTTAAGTTAATTTGGAACGTATTTATTTGAATAGATCGATACGTTTCCAAAATTAAGAGGGGTTAAAGTGTTGTACCTTTGCAACAGAGGCATACACAATTATTATAACGGAACGTTACTATTTTATGTTTCAAATTCTGTTCAAAGTTACTCCTGAAGGCTAAAAACTATGCCTTTACACCTATTTTGTTAGTTTTAATGTCGCATCAACACAGTTGAGGTCATATGACGACTTATTAGCTTTATTGGCGGTGGAAGACCTCGGGTGCCCCTCTGTACGTTTACACAAACATACTTCATGAACTTTTCAGAACTTTATTTGTCATTTATTTCCATTCATTTTGACTTTCTATTTATCTTTTTTTTGCCATAAATCATGCAATATATGTTTCATGTATTTTTCATGTTATCAAACTGGTATCAAACTAAGGTATAAATCTGTAACTCAAACACAAACTTCTTTTTCGATAAGTAGGAGATAATTATAGGTTGGGTTGTGAATTACATACTAATTTCTCTCTTCAGGGTTTCATGTTGTGTAAATAATATCTGCTTCTTTGGTTTGTTTGGTCATAAACAGTATCAAAGCTACATTTAAACGTCACTCATTTATTTACATCGCAGCTTAAATAAAATGCATTTGTATGCGTAAATTTATGCGCAGTATATAATGCTATTTAAGAGGATAGAATATAGTAAACTGTATTTCGTGAAAAAGATTTTCGTACTTCTTATTTGGCATACTAGTATTTTATGTAACGAATTATCCGTTCATTTTTTGCCAAAGAAATACACACCATTTGTTCTATATATTAATAAGGCAACATTACTACATTAAAAATAGTAATGATATGATTTGACGCTCATTGGAATAATTGATCCAGTTTACTGTGGAGAAGTTATTGAAACATCTACATGTCGATGTTACAAAAAAAACACCCGCTATCAGACTGGTCTTAGATTATTTTTTCAAGATAAAAAGATAAACAAAAATGTACACGCCCGACTTAAAACAAATTCAATTGTATCATAATTTGGGGGGGGGGGCTTTCTGTTGAAAATGCGATAGTGCAATAACTTATAATCTCTGAATTATTAAATTTAGAAAGACTTATTCCATTACTGCACTAATGTGGCTATATAAATCAAATTAAAAAGTTAGCTGAACGCTCAGCGTGTTCAGATATTTCGACAAGATGTTGATATTTTTCCCAAAGTACAGATTTTTTTGTCACATTGATCCACGGTTCAAGACGCATGATAGTGATCGTTGGTTTTAAATTTGAGTAGATATTTTTAGTTAGTTTTATCTAATAAAATAAAACAAAAACCAGTATAAGACAGTACAAAGCAGTACCTGTTCGTGAATATATCCTTTAGCTATGTCATCAAATATATTATACTGTCACAGCAATAATTATGTATCATGTCACACTTTTATGATATGACTTTATTCAGATTTCTACCTATATATATCATTTTTTTGTAACTTAGGGCAGATTCATAACTTCATCGTATTTTCCCTTATTGTACCTTAATGTAAATTAAAATTTGCTTTAAAATAATATGAGCTGTCGAATATTATTTTATGTATTAAGTAAAATGTATCAAAAGTGTCATAATTATTTCGAAGGTGAAAGAAGCCCCGATACCAACCATCTATCCACCCTATTCCCCCACTTTATTATTTATTTATTTATTCATTTATTTATTTATTTATTTATTAATTTGTAATTGGGAGAGAGGGGGGAATATAAATTCGATAACGAATATGTATAAAATTGAAATGATAAATTATGAAAAAAATCCATGTAAAGCAATTGATTCCTAGCATGAACAAGATTTTAATACAGTCCAAAGAAATTCCAAACATTCTGTATATACATACTTTTAATTAAATTAAAATGAATTAATGGCATATAATTAATGATGTTTTCATGTTAAATGTCATGTTGATTGAAGTATATTACGCTGCATTGATAACGTTAGGTATTTGAAAGCAAACACTTCATGCTTTTTTTTGTTTGTTTTGTTTTGAGTTTTACGTCACATCGACACAGTATAGGTCATATCGCGACGTTCCAGCTTTACTGGTGGAAGAAGACCTCAGGTGCCCTTCGTGCATTATTTCAGGCACGAACGGGTACCTGAGTAGAACCACCGACGTTCCGTAAGCTAGCTGGACAAATCATGCTATCTAATTGTAACAGACATATTGCATTCATAAACATTTAACTTATAATTGGTTTCCTACAAATAAATCTTAATATCATAAAAATATAAAGCTTATTTAAAAGATTAAGTATCGTATTATGAACATTTTATCTTGCTTTGTTGCATGAAAGTCAAAGCACATAACCTTCCAGCACTCCCCATTCAAAATAAAGTTCACTGACCTGAAAATTGCCGCTACGTTTTTATATAACATAAACATCCAGACTGAAACATATCAAATGTTCCATTGAACTCATTTGAAGTGTCCCAAAGTTTACATGTCAATGAAATGTGAGGTGAAGCTTGACTTACAATCGTTTGATAAATCTTAAAAAATAAAATCGCCGTCCTTTCTGTACAATAATGCTCGACCTCGTTTGAATGTATGTTAACTTATTCGGCGGTCACGCATTCATATCTACACTTTTTAACTTCAAAAAGGTGTCTTAAACGTTTTTCTATGAGGGAAGAGTAGAGAATAAAATGATTTGAGAATGAAGATTATTTATTTGTTCAATAATAAAAAAAGATTTGCTATGATATGATGATTTAATTTTACTTTTAGTCGCAATACATCTGCATGTTTTACCAAATTGTATAACATTATTAGCCTGGGTTCCAGTCTGTCGATTTTTTATGTGCTTCTGTTCGGCAAATCGATACTATCAAAACCAGAGATGCTGTGTTATCTATGACGATCGAGTAAGAAGTAGCGCGTAAGTTATGAATAAGCAAAAAAAATATCAAGGCCTCAATCCCAGGCTATAACATTATGTGTATGTTCTGACAAATGAACCTTTTTCGTTTACGATAATATGTGGTTTCATTGGTTTACAAATTGATATGTGTGAATCGTTCAAAGTTAAGATAAAAATAAAAAACTTTGATTGTGTCGTAATTGACCAAATGGTATCCAAGATTTTTGCTGGTTTACAAATTGATAAGGAATAATCGTTGAAATTTAATAAAAATAGAAAGATGCAATTATTATGTCTTTATTTACCTAATGCCATTCAAGGTATTAGTTAGTTTATGGGGAATCGTTTAAATCTTATATAATCTTAAAAAGCTTCAATTGTGCCATTATTAACCAAATGCCATTCGAGGTATTTGCTGGTTACAAAGTGATTAGGGGTAGTGGTTAAAATCTAATATAATTATTAAAAGCTTTAAATGTGTCGTTATTGACCAAATGCCTTTCAAGGCCTTTGCTGGTTGTGTTGTTATTTAATTAGTTGTCATCCTCGAGTGTAGTTAGATATTAAAAATTTAGAAAAATAAATCTTAATAAAAATGACGGTTGATTTTTAATATGAATTGACTGTTCTTTATTAGAGACAAACATGTGTTAAGTAATGTGTCAGTTATTAATTAAGAGCATGCTATGTGCTTTTAACTGTATGTTAGAAGTGCCGAGTGTGAAATAATATGTGTCATACGGGTAGCATATGAAATACTTATGATTAACTGTACTAAATGCAAAGAAGCAAAACATTGAAAAGATAGTAAACCTATATTGCAAATAAATACTGCCTGAAACAGGGCATAGAACAATAGCAGGTTTTCAAAGAAATGAAAATAATAGCAATCATCGAACTTAATGGGACTCTAAAATATACTTACTTAAACGTAAACGTCGTGTGTTTTGACAATAATTCATGTATTTCAGTTTCATAGTAATAAAAATTTGTATCACTGATCAACATATTGTAATATTTTAAGTTGACGTCAGCTAAGCGTTTAGCATTAGCTTATAAAACATGGTCAATTTGATGCTTTCAAATTGCATGAGTAGGTGCAGCCAATAAATGAGATTCAGATTTTTATATACATTCTCTGTCCGCATTGAATCTGATATACAGAATACACATGCACGGTCAGAAACATTTTTTTTTGCAATAATTATACATTTCTAATATGCCGTAGAAATAAACTTGAAATGAAATATGCAAATATACAGTAATAAAAGACTTCTGTCAAAGCGCTTTAAATAACACCTTAGTTTAAAATAAGCATTTCGGAAAACCACATTTGTGATTAAAATTTATAAATGTAATTTACATTTCCTTTCATCACCATCATTTCATCATCATCATCATCATCATCATCATCATCATCATCATCATCATCATCACCATCATCATCATCACCATCATCATGAAATCATCAAATCATCATCATCATCATCATCATCATTTTATTATTATTATTACTATTATTATTATTATTATTATTATTATTATTATTATTATTATTATTATTATTATTATTATTATTTTTATTATAATAACCAAAATAGCATGCTATCTTTCCTTCATATCTACTTCATAATATATTTAACGTTTAAACCAAATTGTTATTTATACATGTGTTTTTGCACTTAAACTAATAGAAACTTCAAACAAGAACAGCGATAAAAATAACTTACAAGTAATTCAGTATGTACTAACCTGTGACAATCACTTCAATACCTTAAACTTTACGTCTATTATTAAATAATGCTACCATAATAATTGCCAGTTCTGTTTACCTTATTATTGGTTTAATTTTTACTAGGTAAATTATTGTATTACATAACTTTAGAGCAGTCCCAAACGTCGCCCAGGTCGGAATTTTCGCGGAAAAATAAACACTTTCATGGAAATATTTTAATGTGGTTTAAAATTAGTTTTAGTATCCGTATGTTTTAATCCATTGCTTTCAATTTCATGAACAATAAAATATATTGTTTTACTTAACATGGTATAGAATTGTACAATTCTGTTTTATAATTGCATAATTCCTGCGGTATTTGCACGATTCCTATGTTATTTTCAAATTCGTATATAACTGTATATACACGGTGTTTTTGCACGAACAAGCTCATTTTATTTTTGTAAGAGCTTTTGCCTCACGCAATATGTTTAATTGATTTGACCATCTTTCAATGGGGACAAAATCATTCAGCATTTTAAGAGCTTTATATGAACTAGTATATGATATTATTATATATTAAATTCTGGCTAAGAAGTGGTAAGTGCAGACCATGATCTGACGGTACTGGTGTGCCGGCTGATCTTGACCAGCACTGCTCGCATGCGTTGAATTTGTTGCCACCAGTAGGTTAATGATAATGGTGTTACATTAAGCATGCCAAACTATCTAAACTTAATGTGCGAATATAATATAACTTTTATCTGTCATTGATTGAAACTGGTAACAACTACAAAATGGTATGTTGTATTAACATCTCATGATTCTTGTTGCTGTTGTTGTTTTTGTTGTTATTTTTGAAATGATTAAGCGAGAGAATACATTTTATGAAACATTTATCATCTGTCTTATGTTACAAAAAGTATGTTTTTATTTCTATTCATTACTAATTTGGTAAAATGCATTAAATCAAATGATTCGGTAAAATATAATTTATTACTTATAAGGGACATCTGTGGTTTCAACAACAACAAAACTGAATCAAACATGTACGACATGTATATTGTCAAAATAAAGTTGTATATCTAATGCTGAATGTATTTTAATTAATATGCACTGCGTAATTGAATTTATTGTATTTGTAAAGCTTACTTAAGGTTTTTTAGATAATAATAAAGTTATATTGAACGTTAAGCGAATGGTAACTCATATTTGAAAAATATATTTTACAATAGAAACAACAAGTAATGCTTCAGTAAAAGTAGATGAATTGTGCTTTCCATTTTATTGATTTACAGAGCTCAGGTTTCAGTATCCAAATGCAATTCTCTTTTTGATTTTTAAGTTTATTTGCGATGAGTAATAAGCAAAGTTCTATGCTTCTAAATGCATAAAAAATCAACAACATTATATGTAATAAGATTAGATGTTACGATATCATCGCGTCGCGTTATCATAAGTTTAATCATATAATAACTAAATTCACAAAGAAAATTAAATCATGGAATAGGTACTTTTCGAAATAGATAATGCTTCTTTCTTTTTTAATGTCCCTTAACTTAATATAGATGCAATTGCGTAATGCTTCATTCTTTGAATATGACTTCCTTATTTGAACTCCGGATTTGTTAAGATTTTCCCCTCGATTATAAATCTAATGCACTTGAATTTACTTCCTTGACTTATGCTTAACAATTTTTATAATTTAAGATGATTAGACTTTAAAAATATACGTATGTTATATAAAGCCAAAGAACTAACAACTTAGTAAAATAATGTTTTATTTGATGTAACATAAGAGTGAATTTCATCAATCATTTTCACTTCTTATCGAACAGTTTTAATGGTGCGATGATCTTAAACCCCATAGGATAGAAACCAGTATTCGCGTGATTGATTCACATAAAACTACATGGTTGTTTGAACTTGAAACTATTTTAAGTGCACATTTAAATAAATACGTTCACCTAAATGCCCTGCTTAACAATCTTGATGACCTCATCGCTTTCAACCAATGGGTAAATTGGAGCATTAGATTGTTTGATTGTGCGTTTACAACTTAGAAGATAGTTATTGCATAGCCATACACATGCATTTGTGGTAATAATTCTATACGAAATAAATTTGATTATGCTCGTTATTTTAAATGCCAATATTATTCAACTCTTACGCATTTAGATCGACACTTATACATTTTTCTTACAAAGTGATAATAGAACATATCTGACTAAAATAAGATTATCTGTGAAACATTTTGCACAAACATTTTTGCATAAATTAATGCATTTTAATTAAGTTTTATATATTTAAATTGTCCTGCAATCCATATCCATAAAAGACCAAAAATAATTCAGTTATTTTGATAAGTCATGGCATTCTTCTTTAAAGAAACTGAATTGATAAACTCAACATAATTATATTTCTTCTTTGCAAAATAGTTTTAACATTCAAACTGTTTGATTTACATGTATTGATTTTCCCGGTAAAAGCATAACCTGATGGTGTAAATATTGGAATAGGAAAAAGAAGCATAAATAAAATAAAATAAAAACTTGTTAATTAACAAATTTTGAAACTAAATTGAAATCACAATTTAACCCATTACTTCATGAGCATTTTGTGAAAAATGGCTGTTTTCATTGAAAAGTCTCCCGTTACAAGTTCAAATTGCTATAATACTATAAAAACTGCTTCAACACTAATCAAACTTGGCACAAATGTTGACTGGACCGTTGCCCTTGCAAGAACATGCTCAGGCTTAAATTTTCTGTTACCATGGCAACGAGGGGACATCTCAAAATTGCCAAAAATCACTATTTTGCGTTGATTTTTTCCATCAAAATTAATTTTAAAGTGCTACAACTTCTCAATGGATTGAGATAGAGTCAAATGCTTTTCAGCGTTGGTTACACGTTACCTAATGATCAATCAGGGGTCATTTACAGCCTCTCACAAGTCCAAAATTTTCTTGGCGATGAGGGGGACTCCGCCCCCCTTCAAACCCCCAAACAGAAGGGGGCATATCCCCCTTCTGGCAACCCCTTGATGTATCTTTTGGTTGGGGGCCGCGCCGAAAAAGAGGTCACTTTTTTAACAACATTTCTCAAACAAAAACAAGTGTTTGGGGCCTAAATAAGGCATGTTTTCATCATTTGAGACAACAAAAAGGTGGTGAAAAAGGCGTTAAAAGGCGTGTATATGAAGTAATGGGTTAATGTTTCTTTGTACGAGTATTTTACTGACAATTCAGCCTTACGGATATATAACTTGCGATTCGTTGACAATAAACATATCTTGTTAATTATTATTTGAAAATGAAATATTTTCACTTTTAAATCACTGTAATACTATAAATAACCAAATGATTTTCATTGCTTATGTAAATATGAAGTCAAACCATTACAATCAACGATTTGATTTTCAATTATATCATGCAACATACAAAGGATTAAAATTCCAGAATTTATTGCAATTCGACAGTAAAAGTTTTACTACTGTGTATCTTATGATTCATTTTTGCTAGTAAAAGAAACAATCAAAGGACATAAATCAGCATGAATCATCGTTATAATAGCAACAATTGATTTCTGTTATTATTTGCATATTGAAAAATAACAAAATATATTTAAAAAGACATTTCTAACTCGACACGCCAAACTTGGAATTGTTGAAGGCTCGGTTTGATGGTCGGCAGCTAAAAATGCAGCAAAACTTCCGTCCACTGTCCCTATCAGTGGCTTAAGAAAAGACAAATATTTGAGTTGAAATGATGCTTGTTATATACATTGTACAATAAACTAATACTTGATTTAGTTTTGCAAATTGTTTTCCTCATTTAGGGCTACAAACATATTGTTTTTTAATTACTTATATACAAACTGTACAATGTTTTACCCTGAATGGTATTTAAAGTCGAATTGATGGTTAATTTATATCCGGGAACTTCTGCATGTATATATAAATGTTTGTAGCCCTAAACGAGGAAAAAAACAGTACAAAACTAAATCATGCATTAGTTTAATGTCAATTTTGAATTCAACTTATGTTCCTATTGAGATGCATTGATGTTAATGCTTTCATCACACTTATTGTAAAACGAAAATGCAATAACGCTGATAGTTTTTAGGACATAAAACCCTCTTTAAAATTCTAGACCTTAAACACAATTAGGTTGTTATACCTTCATGTACACATTATTACTTTCTTGAACTTTATCGTTCATTGAAATCACACCGTACAATTAAATGCTGACCCTTCAATGCTGACGTATGTTTGTGCAGCTTTATTATCAACAATTTTTTTAAGCATTAGGAAAAATGTATTTAACTTGAAATCACTTCACTTGATGAGCGACATCGCAATTAAAGAAGAGTTTACTCTCTCCTTAGTATTTGCATTTCAAAAAATGAAATGTTTAAACTGAATTTGCTTTGTATATATTATCTGATTATATAATTGTTTGTTTGCCCGGTAACATTTAAATAGTTTTAAACATATAAATTTCCTAAAGTAATTAAACAACTTTCCCTAACTTAATTATTTAAGATGTGCACTAGTAAAAATGTTATTATAAGATACTTTTATTGGGAGATTACCAATAATTAACCGGATAATTAACCATTGTTAAACGCTTTATGCATAAGTATTAGAATTACAACCATTTAAGAATACTAACATAATTCAAATTTTAATATGAATAGAAATTATTAAAACTCACTAGAATTTAAGATGCTTCTTTACAAATCCACTTTATATGAGTATCACAAGATTTATATGATGTTAAACGCTTGAAGATCCGAATTAACAGATATGCGGGTAACGTTTTTACACTTAATTTAAAACAAATTGCGACATAGTAGGGGTAAAAGATATATATTTAAACTGATATGTGTATTCGAGTGTGACAGACAATAATGACTTGTTACATATTTCACAAAACGAACTCAATTGTGTCTCAACCAACAAATGGTATTTCATCTTCAAAGTTTATGAACCCTCTTCCTAAAAATAGTAATTAATTGAAATTACATTTGCTTAAAGGAGCTTTACTTAGGTTCAAAAATTGTAAAATCCTAGAATTTTAAATTTATTTAAGCGAATTGCATATTCATTTCTCTCTTCAGGGTTCAATGATGTGTAAATCATATCTGCTTCTTTAGTGTGTTAAGTCATAAACAGTATCAAAGCTGCATTTAAACGTCACTCATTTATTTACATCGCCGCTTAAATAGAATGCATTTGTATGTGTAAATTTAAGCGAAGTATCTAATGCTATTAAAGGGGATAGAATATGAAAATAGTAAACTGTATTTCGTGAAAAAGATAACGTTCTTCTTATTTGGCATACTAGTATTGTATGTAACGAATTATCCGTTCATTTTTTTGCCAAAGAAATATAAACCATTTGTTCTATATATTATAGCAACATTACTACATTAAAGATAGTATAGATATAATTTGACGCTCATTGTAGATGATTGATCCGGTCACAGTTTCCTGAAACATTTACATGTCGTTTTTACAAAACAAACCCGCTATCAGACTGGTCTGAGATTAATTCTTCAAGATAAAAAGATAAACAAAATGTACACGTCTGACTTAATTTTTTAACAACAGATGACGTGTTTTTATGTTTGACTACGATATAAAAAAGAGAAAGAACATCAAATCACTCGGCAACCTGATTAATACTCGGGGGCTACGCCCCCTCGTGCAAATCAGATAGCCTCAGTGTTCTTATTGTGACGACAGTGAAAGGGAAAGCGATATAAATATCCTATTCAGACGCTCGTTCATTGGTTACTTTTTTCTTGGGTTTCATTTTGTGTTTTATTTTTGTATATGATACAAGAGAAACATCAACATCAAAACACTCGGCAATCTGATTCCAATTGGGGGCGTTAATATTTCTATTACTTATCTTACGGTATGGTTCATTACGACAAATAAAGCATGTTTCAAAACATATAACACTTTAAATTTATAGAATGTACATGTAGAATCTCTTACCATATCAATTGTAGTCAGAAAAATAGATAGATATGTCATTAGAATAGTTCAAAATGCTTATTTTCCAGAAATAAAGATACTGCTTAGCCGTCGTTACCCAGGGGGCATATAATTATTACAAAAAATCGTGTCAATACATTCATATTTCAGGTAATGAGTCCGTCTTTCCAAGAAATTTATATCTTAAAAAGACAAGAACTGTTAAATGAAACTGTTGTAAATTTATTTAATCACTTTAGTGCAATAACTTATTATCTCTTATTAAAATTTAGAAAGACTTATTTCATTACTGCACTAATGTGACTATATAGAATAAAATTAAAGGGTTAGCTGAGCGCTCAGCGTGTTCGGATATTTCAACAAGATGTTGATTTTTTCCCCAAAGTACAGATTTTTATCACAGTTCTCCACGGTTCAAGATAAGTGCTAGTGATCGTTGGTTTTAAATTTGTGTAGATAATTTTAGTTGATTTTATCTTATAAATATAACAAAAACCAGTATAAGACAGTACAAAGCAGTACCTGTTCGTGAATATATCCTTTAGCCATGCTCATCAAATATATTATACTGTCACAGCAATAATTATGTATCATGTCACACTTTTATGATATGACTTTATTCAGTTTTTTACCTAAATATATCAATTTTTGTAACTTAGGGCAGATTCATTACTTCATCGTTTTTTTTTTTTTTCGTTATTTTGCCTTAATGTAAATTAAAACTAGTTTTAAAATATCAAGCATATGAGTTGTCGAATATTATTTATATATCTAGTAAAATGTATCAAAAGTGACATAATTATTTCGAAGGTAAAAGTAGCCCTTAAATCCAACCACTTATCAACCCCATTCACTCACTTTATTTATTTATTTATTTATTTATTTATTTATTTATTTATTATTTTAGGGGAAAAGGGGGAATATAAATTCAAACACTAATCTGTATAAAATTGAAATGATATATAAAAAAAAAATCCATGTAAAACAATTGAATCCTAGCATGAACAAGATTTTAATGCAGTCCAAAGAAATTCCAAACAGTCTGTATATACATACTTTTAATTAAATTAAAATTAATTAAAGGCATATAATTAATGATGTTTCCATGTTAAATGTCATGTTGATTGAAGTATATAACGCTGCATTGATAACATTAGGTATTTAAAAGCCAACAATTCATGCTATCTAAGTGTAACAGACATATTGCATTCATAAACATTTAACTTATAATTGGTTTCCTACAAATAAATCTTAATATCGTAAAATATAAAGCTTATTTAAAAGATTAGGTATCGTATTATGAACATTTTATCTTGCTTTGTTGCATGAAAGTCAAAGCACATAACCTTCCAGCACTCCCCATTCAAAATAAAGTCCACTGACCTGAAAATTGCCGCTACTTTTTTATATATCATAAACATCCAGACTGAAACATATCAAATGTTCCAATGAACTCATTTGAAGTGTCCCAAAGTTTACATGTCAATGACATGTGAGGTGAAGTTTGACTTACAATCTTTTGATAAATCTTAAAAAATAAAATCGCCGTCCTTTCTGTACAATAATGCTCGACCTCGTATGAATGTATGTTAACTTATTCGGCGGCTACGCATTCATATCCACGCTATTTAACTTCAAAAGTGTCTTAAACTTTTTTCTATGGGGAAAAGTAGAGAATAAAATGATTTGAGAATAAAGATTATATATTTGTTCAATAATAAAAAAAGATTTGCTTTGGTATGATGATTTCATTTTACTTATCGTCGCAATACATCTGCATGTTTTTACCAAATTGTATAACATTATGTTTATGTTCCGACAAATGAACCTTTTTCGTTTACGATAGTATGTGGTTTCACGGACTTACAAATTGATATGGGTGAATTGTTCAAAGTTAAGATAAATATGAAAAGCTTTGATTGTGTCGTAATGGACCAAATGACATCCAAGGTTTATGCTGGTTTACAAATTGATTAGGAATAATCGTTGGAATTGAATGAAAATAGAAAGATGCATTTATTATGTCGCTATTTACCTAATGCCATTCAAGGTATTAGCTAGTTTACTAATAGATTATGGGGAATCGTTTAAATCTTATATCAGTTTAAAAAGCTTCAATTGTGTCATTATTAACCAAATGCCATTCGATGTATTTGCTGATCAAGGGTAGTCTTTAAAATCTAATATGATTATTAAAAGCTTTAAATGTGTCGTTATTGACCAAATGCCATTCAAGGTCTTTGCTGGTTAACAAATTGATTGCAGGGAATCGTTTAAAAATGGTATTGTTATGTTATTTATTTGGTAGTCATCCTCGAGTGTAGTTAGATCTTAAAAATTTAGAAATAAATTTTCTTAATAAAACTGACGGTTGATTTTCAATATGATTTGGTTGTTCTTTATAAGAGACAAACATGTGTTAAGTAATGTCACAGTTAATAATTAAGAGCATGCTATGTGCTTTTTACTGTATGTTAGTAGTGCTGAGTGTGAAATAATATGTGTCATACAGGTAGCATATGAAATACTTATGATTAACTATACTAAATGCAAAGAAGCAAAACAATGAAAAGATAATTCACCTATATTGCAAATAAATACTGTCTGAAACAGGGCATAGAACAATAGCAGGTTTAAAAAAATGAAAATAATAGCAATTTTGGAACTTAATGGGACTCTAAAATATACTTACTCAAACGTAAACGTCGTGTGTTTTGACATTAATTCATGTATTTCAGTTTCATAGTAATAAAAATTTGTATCACTGATCAACATGATGTAATTTTTTTAAGTTGACGTCAGCTTAACATTTCGTATTAGCTTATAAAACATGGTCAATTTGATGCTTTCAAATTGCATAAGTAGGTGCAGCCAATAAATGAGACTTAGATTTTTATATACATGTTCTGTCCGCATTGAATCTGATATACAGACTACATTTTTATTTGCAATAATTGTACATTTCTAATATGCCGTAGAAATAAACTTGAAATGAAATACGCAAATATACAGTAATAAAAGACTTCTGTCAAAGCGCTTTAAATAACACCTTAGTTTAAAATAAGCATTTCGGAAAACCACATTTGTTAACAAATCACTATTAATATTACTATTATTATTTTTAGAATCCTTCATATTATAAAAATGATTGATAATGATAATTATAATAATAATTTTAATATTTATTATTATCATTTTATTATTATTATTATTATTATTATTATTATTATTATTATTATTATTATTATTGTTGTTGTTGTTATTATTATTATCATTTCCTCATCATTATCATCATCATCATCATCGTCGTCATCATCATCATCATTATTATTATTATTATAACAAAAATAGCGTGCTATCTTTCCTTCTTATCTACTGTACTTCATTATATGTTAAACACTTAAACCACTGTAAACCTTAATTGTTATTTATACATGTGTTTTTGCACTTAAACTAATAGAAACTTCAAACAGGAACAGCGATAAAAATAACTTACAAGTAATTCAGTATTTACTAACCTATGACAATCACTTCAATACCTAAAACTTTAAGTCTATTATTAAATAATGCTGCCGTAATTAATGCCAGTTCTGTTTACCTTATTATTGGTTTAATTTGTATAAGGTTAATTATTCTATTTTATAACTTAAGAGCACGCCCAAACATCGCCGTCCATACGCTAGCCAGGTCGTCATTTTCGCGGAAAAGTAAACACTTTTATGGAAATATTGTAATGAGGTTTAAAATTAGTTTTAGTTACCGTATGCTTTAATACATTGCTTTCAATTTGATGAACAATAAAATATATTGTTTTACTTAACATGGTATAGAATTGCACAATTCTGATTTACTTTTGCACAATTCCTATTCCTATGTTATCTTCAAATTCCTATATAACTGGATATACACGGGGTTTTTGCACGAACAAGCTCATTATATTTTTAAAGGAAGTTTTTTACCCACGAAATATGTTTAATTGATTTGTCCATCTTTCAATGTGGACAAAATCATTCACCATTTTAAGAACTTTATATAAATTAGTATATTATATATTAAATATATTATATATTATCATATTCTGGCTGAGAAGTTGTTAGAGCAGACTATGATCTGACGGTACGGCACTGGTGTCCCGGCTGATCTTGGTCTGCACTTCTCGCATGCGTTGAATTTGTTGCCACCAGTAGGTTAATGATAATGTTGTTACATTAAGAATGCCAAGCTATCTTAAACTTAACGTGTAAATATAATATAACTTTTATCTGTCATGGATTGAAACTGGTAACAACTACAAAATGGTATGTTGTATTAACACGTCATGATTCTTGTTGCTGTTGTTGTTTTTGTTGTTATTTTTGCAATGATTAAGCGAAAGAATACATTTTATGAAACATTTATCATCTGTCTTATGTTACAAAAAGTATGTTTTTATTTCTATTCATTACTAATTTGGTAAAATGCATTAAATCAAATGATTCGGTAAAATATAATTTATTACTTATAAGGGACATCTGTGGTTTCAACAACAACAAAACTGAATCAAACATGTACGACATGTATATTGTCAAAATAAAGTTGTATATCTAATGCTGAATGTATTTTAATTAATATGCACTGCGTAATTGAATTTATTGTATTTATAAAGCTTACTTAAGGTTTTTTTAGATAATAATAAAGTTAAAATGAACGTTAAGCGTGTGGTTACTCAAATTTGAAAAATATATTTTACAATAGAAACCACAGTCAATGCTTCTGTAAAAGTAAATGAATTGCGTTTTCCATTATAGTGATTTACATAGCTCATTTTTAGTATCCATATGGCTTCTCATCGTGTGAGAAGAATTTCAAGTTTATTTGCGATGAATTATAAGCAAATATGTTTCTAAATGCATAAAAAATCAACAACATTTTATGTAAATAAGATTAGATGTTACAATATCATTGCGTCGCGTTATCATAAGTTTAATCATATAATAACTAAATTCACAAAGAAAATTAAATCGTGGAATAGGTACTTTTCGAAATAGATAATGCTTCTTTCTTTTTTAATGTCCCTTAACTTAATATAGATGCCATTGCGTAATGCTTCATTCTTTGAATATGACTTCCTTATTTGAACTCCGGATTTGTTACGATTTTCCCCTCGATTATAAATCTAATGCACTTGAATTTACTTCCTTGACTTATGCTTAACAATTCTTAAAATTTAAGATGATTAGACTTTAAAAATATACGTATGTTATATAAAGCCAAAGAACTAACAACTTAGTAAAATAATGTTTTATTTGATGTAACATAAGAGTGAATTTCATCAATCATTTTCACTTCTTATCGAACAGTTTTAAAGGTGCGATGATCTTAAACCCCATAGGACAGAAACCAGTATTCGCGTGATTGATTCACATAAAACGACATGGTTGTTTTAACTTGAAACTATTTTAATTGCACATTTAAATAAATACGTTCACCTTAATGCCCTGCTTAACAATCTTGATGACCTCATCGTTTTCAACCAATGGGTAAATTGGAGCATTAGATTGTTTGTATGTGCGTTTACACCTTACAAGACAGTTATTGCATAGCCATACACATGCATTTGTGGTAATAATTCTATACGATACAAAGTTCGTTATGCTCGTTATTTTAAATGCCAATATTATTCAACTCTTACGCATTTAGATCGACACTTATACATTTTTCTTACAAAGTGATAATAGAACATATCTGACTAAAATAAGATTATCTGTGAAACATTTTGCATAAATTAATTCATTTTAATTAAGTTTTATATATTTAAATTGTCCTGCAATCCATATCCATAAAAGACCAAAAATAATTCAGTTATTTTGATAAGTCATGGCATTCTTCTTTAAAGAAACTGAATTGATAAACTCAACATAATTATATTTCTTCTTTGCAATATAGTTTTAACATTCAAACTGTTTGATTTTACATGTATTGATTTTCCCGGTAAAAGCATAACCTGATGTTGTAAATATTGGAACAGGAAAAAGAAGCATAAATAAAATAAAATAAAAACTTGTTAATTAACAAATTTCGAAACTAAATTGAAATCACATTTTAATGTTTCTTTGTACGAGTATTTTACTGACAATTCAGCCTTACGGATATATAACTTGCGATTCGTTGACAATAAACATATCTTGTTAATTATTATTTGAAAATGAAATATATTTTCACTTTTAAATCACTGTAATAATATTAATAACCAAATGATTTTCATTGCTTATGTAAATATGAAGTCAAACCATTACAATCAACGATTTGATGTTCAATTATATCATGCAACATACAAAGGATTAAAATTCCAGAATTTATTGCAATTCGACAGTAAAAGTTTTACTACTGTGTATCTTATGATTCATTTTTGCTAGTAAAAGAAACAATCAAAGGACATAAATCAGCATGAATCATCGTTATAATTGCAACAATTGATTTCTGTTATTATTTGCATATTGAAAAATAACAAAATATATTTAAAAAGACATTTCTAACTCGACACGCCAAACTTGGAATTGTTGAAGGCTCGGTTTGATGGTCGGCAGCTAAAAATGCAGCAAGACTTCCGTCCACTGCCCCTATCAGTGGCTTAAGAAACGACAAATATTTGAGTTGATATGATGCATGTTCAACTTAGATTATATATACATTGTACATTGTACAATAAACTAATGCTTGATTTAGTTTTGCACATTAAATTGTTTTCCTCGTTTAGGGCTACACATGTATTGTTTTTAATGATATATATATATACCATGTTTTACAATGAATGGTATATAAAGTCGCATTGATGGTTAATTTATATCCGGGAACTTCTGCATGTATATATAAATGTTTGTAGTCCTAAACGAGGAAAAAAAATACAAAACTAAATCAAACATAAGTTTAATGTACAATTTTGAATTCAACTTATGTTCCTATTAAGATGCATTGATGTTAATGCTTTTATCATACAAAATGTAAAATGAAAATGCAATAACACTGATAGTTGGGACATAAAACACTCTTTAAAATTCTAGACCTAAAACACAATTAGGTGTTATACCTTCATATACACACTATTACTTTCTTGAACTTTATCGTTCATTGGCGACACACCGTTCAATTAAATGCTGACCCTTCATTGCTCACGTATGTTTGTGTAGCTTTTATTATCAACAGTTTTTTTAAGCTTAAGGAAAAATGTATTTAACTTGAAATCACTTTCACTGGATGAGCAACATCGCAATAAAAGAAGCCTTTACTCTCTCCGTAGTATTTGCATTTCAAAAATGAAATGTTTAAACCTAATTTGTTTTGTATATTAATTTCTGATTTCATAATTCATTTTTCGTTTTTGTTTGTTTGCCCGGTAACAATTTAAATAATTTTTAAACATATAAATTTCCTAAAGTTAAACAACTTTACCTAAGTTTATTATTTCAGATGTTCACTAGTAAGAGTTTGATAATGTTTATTATAAAATACGTTTATTGGGAGATTTACCAATAATTAACGGATAATTAACCCTTGTTAAACGCTATATGCATAAGTATAAAGTTACAACCATTTATGACTACCCAACATAATTCAAATTTAAAAAATGAATAGATAAAAATATTAAAAAACTCACTATTTTAAAGATGCTTCTTTCACAAATCACTTAATATGAGTATCACCCAAGATCAATATAATGTAAACGCTTGAAGATCCGAATTAAAAGATATGCGGATAACGTTTTTGCATTAAACGTTAAACAAATTGCGACATAGTACGGGTAAAAATATATATATTTAAACTGACGGGTGTGTATTCGTGGTGTGACAGACAGTAATGACTTGTTAGATATTTCACCAAATGAACTCGATTGGTCTCAACCAACAAATGGTATTTCATCTTCAAAGTTTATGAACCCCCTTTTCCTAAAAAATAAAAATCAATTGAAATTACATTTTTAAAGGAGCTTTAGTGAGGTCCAAAAAGTGGTGAAACCTAAATTTAAATTTTTTGTACAGAATCAACTTGGGCTTACATCAACTGGGCTTTTACTTAAAATAAATCCCCAAAAAATCGTTCTTTCCCTTTTTTTTTTTTTTTTCCCCGGTTTTTAGCCCGATTTGAGTTAAAAAACATTCTAATGGTTATAATTTTTGGGTAATTTTTAGGAGAAGCTATAAAAATATTACGGAAAAACGGAGTAAGGCAATGATCTGAAATTTTACGCATAAAGTATTGGTCTTGTCCTTAATCAAATGATACACAATCTCGGGATAAAAATCCTGCCCCTAATTGACAAAAAACGTGAGTGGAGTCTCTTTAATCTTTCAAACTAAAATGGCCCGTCTTTCCAAGAAAGTTATATCTTTAAAAGACAAGAACTGTTACATGAAACTGTTTTAAATTTATATATTCACTTTAGTGCAATAACTTATTACCTCTTATTAAATTTAGAAAGACTTATTCCATTACTTTCACTAAGGTGACTATATTGAATCAAATTAAAAGGTTAGCTGAACGCTCAGCGTGTTCAGATATTTCGACAAGATGTTGATATTTCTCCCTAAGTACAGATTTTTTTGTCACATTGATCCACGGTTCAAGACGCATGATAGTGATCGTTGGTTTTAAATTTGTGCAGATATTTTTAGTTAGTTTTATCTTATACATAAAACAAAAACCAGTTTAAGACAGTACAAAGCAGTACCTGTTCGTGAATATATCCTTTAGCCATGCTCATCAAATATATTTTAACGTCACAGCAATAATTATGAACCATGTCACACTTTTATGATGTCACTTTATTCAGATTTCTACCTTAATATATGAATTTTTGTAACTTAGGGCAGATTCATAACTTCATCGTCTTTTCCTTTATTGTACCTTAATGTAAATTAAAATTTGTTTTAAAATATGAAGCATATGAGCTGTCGAATATTATTTTATGTATTAAGTAAAATGTATCAAAGGTGTCATAATTATTTCGAAGGTGAAAGAAGCCCTGATAACAACCATCTATCAACCCTATTCCCCCACTTTATCATTTATTTATTTATTTATTTATTTATTTATTTATTTATTTATTTATTTATTTATTTATTTATTTATTTATTTATTTGTAATTGGGAGAGAGAGGGGAATATAAATTCGATAACGAATATGTATAAAATTGAAATGATAAATAATGAAAAAAATCCATGTAAAGCAATTGAATCCTAACATGAACGAGATTTTAATGCAGTCCAAAGAAATTCCAAACATTCTGTATATACATACTTTTAATTAAATTAAAATGAATTAATGGCATATAATTAGTGATGTTTCCATGTTAAATGTCAATATTGATTGAAGCATATAACAGCGCATTGATAACGTTAGGCATTTAAAAGCCAACAATTTATGCAATTGAATTGTAACAGACATATTGCATTCATTAACATTTAACTTATAATTAGTTTCCTACAAATAAATATTATTATCATAAAACATAAAGCTTATTCAAAAGATAAAGTATCGTTTCGTGAACAATTTATCTTGCGTTGTTGCATGAAAGTCATTGCACATAACCCCCTCCACTGCACCCCTCTCCCAATCAAAATAAAGTCCAAAATAAAGTTCACTGACCTGAAAATTGCCGCTATTTCTATATATCATAAACATCCAGACTGAAACATATCAAATGTTCCATTGAACTCATTTGGAGTGTCCCACAGGTTTACATGTCAATGAAATGTGAGGTGAAGCTTGACTTACAATCTTTTGATAAATCTTAAAAATAAAATCGCCGTCCTTTTTGTACAATGCACGACCTCGTTTGAATGTATGTTAACTTATCCGGCGGTTACGCATTCATATCTACGCTATTTAACTTCAAAAGTTTCTTAAATTTTTTTCTATGGGGAAGAGTAGAGAAAACAATTATTTGAGAATAAAGATTATATATTTGTTCAATAATAAAAAAAGATTTGATACGGTATGATGATTTAATTTTACTTTTCGTCGCAATACATCTGCATGTTTTACCAGATTGTATAACATTATGTGTATGTTCTGACAGATGAACCTTCTTCGTTTACGATAGTATGAGGTTTCACTGGTTTACAAATTGAAATGGGTGAATCGTTCAAAGTTAAGATAAAAATAAAAAGCTTTGATTGTGTCGTAATTGACCAAATGGTATCCAAGGTTTTTGCTGGTTTACAAATTGATTAGGAATAATCGTTGACATTGAATAAAAGAACAAAGATGCATTTGTTATGTCGTTATTTATCTAATGCCATTCAAGGTATTAGCTAGTTTACTAATAGATTATGGGGAATCGTTTAAATCTTATATAAGTTTAAAAAGCTTCAATTGTGCCATTATTAACCAAATGCCATTCGAGGTATTTGCTGGTTACAAAGTGATTAGGGGTAGTGGTTAAAATCTAATATAATTATAAAAAGCTTTAAATGTGTCGTTATCGTCCAAATGTCATTCAAGGTCTTTGCTAGTTGTGTTGTTATTTAATTGGTTGTCATCCTCAAGTGTAGTTAGATCTTAAAAATTTAGAAATAAATTTTCTTAATAAAACTGACGGTTGATTTTGAATATGAATTGTTTGTTCTTTATTAGAGACAAACATGTGTTAAGTAATGTTACAGTTATTAATTAAGAGCATACTATGTGCTTTTTACTGTATGTTAGTAGTGCCGGGTGTGAAATAATATGTGTCATACGGGTAGCATATGAAATACTTATGATTAACTGTACTAAATGCATAGAAGCAAAACAATGAAAATATAATTGACCTATATTGCAAATAAATACTGCCTGAAACAGGGCATAGAACAATAGCAGGTTTTTAAAGGAATGAAAATAATAGCAATCATCGAACTTAATGGGACTCTAAAATATACTTACTCAAACGTAAACGTCGTGTGTTTTGACATTAATTCATGTATTTCAGTTTCATAGTAATAAAAATTTGTATCACTGATCAACATCATGTAATTTTTTAACTTGACGTCAGCTTAACATTTCGTATTAGCTTATAAAACATGGTCAATTTGATGCACTCAAATTGCATAAGTAGGTGCAGCCAATAAATGAGACTTAGATTTTTATTTATATGTTCTGTCCTCATTGAATCTGATATACAGAATACATTTTTATTTGCAATAATTGTATATTTCTAATATGCCGTAGAAATAAACTTGAAATGAAATACGCAAATATACAGTAATAAAAGACTTCTGTCAAAGCGCTTTAAATAACACCTTAGTTTAAAATAAGCATTTCGGAAAACCACATTTGTTAACAAATCACTATTAATATTACTATAATTATTATTCTTAGAATTCTTCATCTTATAAAAATAATTGATAATGATAATTATAATAATACTTATAATATTTATTATTATCATTATTATTATTATTATTATTATTATTATCATTATTATCACCATCATTTCCTCATCATTATCGTCATCATCGTCGTCATCATCATCATCATTAATATTATTATAATAACAAAAATAGCATGCTATCTTTCCTTCTTATCTACTGTACTTCATTAAACCACTGTAAACCTTAATTGTTATTTATACATGTGTTTTTGCACTTAAACTAATAGAAACTTCAAACAGGAACAGCGATAAAAATAACTTACAAGTAATTCAGTATTTACTAACCTGTGACAATCACTTCAATACCTTAACGGTTACGTCAATTATCTAATAATGCTACCGTAATAAATGCCAGTTCTGTTTACCTTATTATTGGTTTAATTTGTATTAGGTAAATTATTCTATTACATAACTTAAGAGCACGCCCAAACGTCGCCGTCAATACGCTAGCCAGTTCGTCATTTTTCGTGGAAAAATAAACACTTTCATGGAAATATTGTAATGAGATAGTAACCGTATGCCTTAATTCATTGCTTTCAATTTATTGAACAAACAAATATATTGTTTTACTTAACATGGTATAGAATTGCACAATTCTGATTTACTTTTGCACAATTCCTGTGGTATTTGCACGATTCCTATGTTATTTTCAAATTCGTATATAACTAGATATACACGGTGTTTTTGCACGAACAAACTCATTATATTTTTATAGAAGTTTTTGCCTCACGAAATATGTTTAATTGATTTGTCCATCTTTCAATGACGACAAAATCATTCACAATTTTAAGAACTTTATATAAACTAGTATATGATTAAGAACTTTATATAAACTAGTATATGATATTATTATATATTATATGTATTATATATTATTATATTCTGGCTGAGAAGTTGTTAGAGCAGACCATGATCTGACGGTACGGCACTGGTGTCCCGGCTGATCTTGGTCTGCACTTCTCGCATGCGTTGATTTTGTTGCAACCAGTAGGTTAATGATAAATGGTGTTACATTAAGCATGCCAAACTATCCTAAACGTAACGTGTGAATATAATATGAGCCGTGTCACGACAAAACCAACATAATGTGTTTGCGACCAGCATGGATCCAGACCAGCCTGCGCATCCGCGCAGTCTGACCAGGATCCATGCTGTTCGCTTTAAAACCCTATTACAAGTAGAGAACCTGATAGCGATCAGCATGGATCCTGATCAGACTGTGTGGATGCGCAGGCTGGTCTGGATCCATGCTGGTCGCAAACCCATTATGTTGGTTTTGTCGTGACACGGCTCATATGACTTCTATCTGTCATGGATTGAAACTGGTAACAACTTCAAAATGGTATGTCATATTATTGCGCGTCGCGTTATCATAAGTTTAATCATATAATAACTAAATCCCCCCCCCCCCCCAAAAAAAAAAATAAATAAAAAAAAAAAAATAAATATGGTTAGCTAAGTTACTTTTCGTATGGAAATACATAATGCTTTGTTCCTTTTCAATGTCAGATATTAATGCGTAATACTTCATTCTTTGAATATGACTTCCTTGTTAAGATTTTTCCATCGATTATAAATCTAATGTACTTGAATTTACTTCCTTGACTTGTTCTTAACAATTATTATAATTTAATATGATTAAATAAACATATGTGTGTTGCATATTTATGAGAGAAATAAGTAAAATAATATTTCATTTGATGTAACATTAGAGTCAATTTCATCAATCCTTTTCACTTCTTATCGAATAGTTTTAATGGTGCGGTTAACTTAAACCCCATAGGATAGAAACCAGTATTCGCGTGATTGATTCACATAAAACGACATGGTTGTTTTAACTTGAAACTATTTTAAGTGCACATTTAAATAAATACGTTCACCTAAATGCCCTTCTTAACAATTTTGATGACCTCATCGCTTTCAACCAATGGGTAAATTGGAGCATTAGATTGTTTGTATGTGCGTTAACACCTTTCAGGATAGTTATTGCAAAGCCATACACATGCATTTGTGGTAATAATTCTATACGATACAAAGTTCGTTATGCTCGTTATTTTAAATGCCAATATTATTCAACTCTTATGCATTTAGATCGACACTTATACATTTTTCTTACAAAGTGATAATAGAACATATCTGACTAAAATAAGATATGAAACATTTTGCACAAACATTTTTGCATAAATTAATGCATTTTAATTAAGTTTTATATATTTAAATTGTCCTGCAATCCATATCCATAAAAGACCAACAATAATTCAGTTATTTTGATAAGTCATGGCATTCTTCTTTAAAGAAACTGAATTGATAAACTCAACATAATTATATTTCTTCTTTGCAATATAGTTTTAACATTCAAACTGTTTGATTTACATGTATTGATTTTCCCGGTAAAAGCATAACCTGATGTTGTAAATATTGGAACAGGAAAAAGAAGCATAAATAAAATAAAATAAAAACTTGTTAATTAACAAATTTCGAAACTAAATTGAAATCACAATTTAATGTTTCTTTGTATTTTACAGACAATCCAGCCTTACGTTTTATACCTTGCGATTAGTTGACAATAAACATATCTTGTTAATTACCAAGTTATTTGAAAATGAAATATGTTTTACTTTTAAATCACTGTAATAATATTGTTAACTATATGATTTTCATTCCTAATATATATGAAGTCAAACCATTACCATCAACAATTTGACGTTCAATTATATCATGCAACTTACACAGGATTAAAATTCCAGAATTTATTGCAATCCGGCAGTAAAAGGTTAACTACTGTGTATCGAATTATTCATTATATCTTTACTAGTTAAAGAAACAAACAAAGGACATAAATCAGCATGTATCATTGTTATAATAGCAACATTTGATTTTTGTTATAATTTAGATATTGAAAAATAACGAAATGTATTAAAAAAGACATTTCTAACTCGACACGCCAAACTTGGAATCGTTGAAGGCTCGGTTTGATGGTCGGCAGCTAAAAATGCAGCAAAATTTCCGTCCACTGCCCCTATCAGTGGCTTAAGAAAAGACAAATATTTGAGTTGAACTGATGCATGTTCAACTTAGAGTATATATACATTGTACAATAAACTAATGATTTAGTTTTGCAAATTAAATTGTTTTCCTCGTTTAGGGCTACACACATATTGTTTTTAATGATATATATATACACCATGTTTTACAATGAATGGTATTTAAAGTCGCATTGATGGTTAATTTATATCCGGGAACTTCTGCATGTACATATAAATGTTTGTAGTCCTAAACGAGGAAAAAAATTACAAACTAAATCAAGCATAAGTTTAATGTACAATTTTGAATTCAACTTATTGAGATGCATTGATGTTAATGCTTTCATCATACCAATGTAAAACTAGAATGCAATAACACTGATAGTTTGGCCATAAAGCACTCTTAAATATTCTAGACCTAAAACACAATTAGGTTGTTATACCTTCATATACACATTATTACTTTCATGAACTTTATCGTTCATTGACGACAAACCGTTCAATTAAATGCTGACCCTTCAATGCTCACGTATGTTTGTGTAGCTTTATTATCAACAGTTTTTTTAAGCTTTAGGAAAAATGTATTTAACTTGAAATCACTTCACTGGATGAGCAACATCGCAATAAAAGAAGCCTTTACTCTCTCCGTAGTATTTGCATTTCAAAAATTAAATGTTTAAACCTTATTTGTTTTGTATATATTTCTGACTTCATAATTCATTTTTCGTTTTTGTTTGTTTGCCCGGTAACATTTAAATAATTTTTAAACATATAAATTTCCTAAAGTTAAACAACTTTACCTAAGTTTATTATTTCAGATGTTCACTAGTAAAGAGTTTGATAATGTTATTATAAAATACGTTTATTGGGAGATTACCAATAATTAACGGATAATTAACCCTTGTTAAACGCTATATGCATAAGTATAAAAGTTACAACCATTTATGACTACCAACATAATTCAAATTTGAAATATGAATAGATAAGAAATATTAAAACTCACTAGTTTAAAGATGCTTCTTTACAAATCCACTTAATATGAGTATCACAAGATCTATATAATGTTAAACGCTTGAAGATCCGAATTAAAAGATATGCGGATAACGTTTTTGCATTAACGTTAAAACAAATTGCGACATAGTACGGGTAAAAGATATATATATTTAAACTGACGTGTGTATTCGTGTGTGACAGACAGTAATGACTTGTTAGATATTTCACAAAATGAACTCGATTGTGTCTCAACCAACAAATGGTATTTCATCTTCAAAGTTTATGAACCCTCTTCCTAAAAATAATAATTGATTGAAATTACATTTGCTTAAAGGAGCTTTAGTGAGGTCCAAAAAGTGTGAAATCCTAGAATTTAAATTTTTTGTACAGATCAACTGGCTTACATCAACTGGCTTACTTAAAATAAATCAAAATCGTTTCTTTTTTGTTTTTTTTTCCGGTTTTTAGCCCGATTTGAGTTAAAAACATTGTAATGGTTTATAATTTTGGGTAATTTTAAGCTATAAAAATATTACGGAAAAACGGAGTAAGGCAATGATCTGAAATTTTGCACATAAGTTATTGGTCTTGTCCTTAATCAAATGAGACACAATCTCGGGATAAAAATCCTGCCCCTGATTGACAAAAAACGTAAGTAGAGTCTCTTTAATCTTACAAACTAAAATGGTATCCAGTCAAATTTAAACACTAATTATTGAATCTATCTGAAGTAGTAATACCGCTAACTATCACAATTCCTATAACATATCATTAAAACACAAGACTGCATTTGTGTTGGTAGTTGGTTTGCGCAAGATCGTAATTTAGCCTTTTTGAAACAAAAATGAAAAACACAAAGATACAGTACAAGTTTGACTGTGTCGTATTTTGTCGTTATTTTTCTGTCTCTCTCATTATTTTGGATTATGTGACAAAAAGGCGGATATACGTGCTTTTCTTCAAACTGACGATTGACGCTCGTGTTAACGTATCAAAATTATCCTTATGGAGTTCGTCAATGATAATTTTCAAATTGATAACATATTTTTCTTCACATTATATTACATACTTATAAACTTTAGCTGATGCTCTAACATTCATTTTAATGTGTAAACGAGGTGTAAATTACACGATCGTATTTTGAATTTATTTCTTGTCAATTATGCAACAATTTTTATTGCATAGCTGTGATTTTTGATCTCTTGATATATAAAATGGTTGTCGATATGTTCACACAGTTAAATCTTCTACCATTGCTATTAAAGTTAACATTATGCAAAACAATGCGCTGTTAACCGTGTTGGCCCATAAAAATTGATGCATAAGTATATCGACGAGCCTCTTTAACGAAAGGAGACCCAAGTTTAATTTTTAAATGCATTCTTTATTAATGGTATTATTTAAATTACAGAAGCGGATTATTCGGTTCGTCTAGTAACATTATATCTTATCAGAACGGAGAGCGACGTTACTGAAACAGGATAACTTGAACGGCACCCAGAAGGGTACTTATTTTTTTTGGTTATAGTTAAACTACGTAAAACAGAGTCCCCTAACAACGTACAAAACAACAAAATTGAAAATGTTGCAGGCTCGATTTGATTGCGCCTGTTTATGAGCGGTACTGTTACTTTAAAGTTGCCGTCCATGCCCATCCCTAGCACCGGCTTGAGCAGAATACAAAATTTAAACACGAAAATGATGAAATTTTGAATTAAAGAACATCCGGAGAAAGGTACACTAGACCACAGAAATGATATTTTTGCATCAATTTAGAGAGGTAGACATGTCTTAAATAATGATTTTATAATAGATTTAACGCACATTAATTGTTTAACAGTGAGTGAAACTGAAGTAAATCAGTTTGTCACAAAGGTACCAAAACGTAACCAAAGTAGTATTTTACTTCAATACAAAATACGAAGCAAAAGAAGGTCAATACAAATAGCCAATGAGTACTTGGGGGATTGTATTATAATGCCTCAAATTATTTAGGGCTTTATGGACCATAAAGTCATTGCGTTGCCATAAAAAAGTTTGCCCGGAGTATTTTAAGTATTGATAATGCGGAATTCACAAACTTAGACGAAATTTTAAATTGTAATTTCCAGAGCATTAATTATTATAATGCTTTTGTACATACTGTGCGTAAAGTTATTGCAAGTTTTACATTAAGACCAAAAGGCCAATTCAAGTCTGTCTTTCTTAAAGTAATAACACCGTCCGTGCTTTGCGATGTGTCCTGTCCTGTTTTTGTTTCGGGTCCTACTGGGCACCTTGACAGTGGTCTTGTGTTACTGGGTCGTGTGGGGGTTGCATTCACTGAACGCCGCCCGTCCTTTTTCATATTTTTCCACTTTTAAATATTTCATTTGCATCCATGAATTTCTTAGCTAGTCTATATCGAAGTTACATATGAATGGTCGAAATGATAAAAGACAACACAAAAATAGTTAAAGATAATGTGTATTTTACATTATAGTAATTAATGGAAAACAATTGTACAAAAGATTAAAAAACAAGAAATATATAAAAATATAAAAAAGAAACTTCTTCTTTGCATTTAACATTCAAACACATTGAGTAAAAAATGCTGAATCCGCACATCGTATCACCTTCAATAACAATGATACATTTGTACCGTAAAAATACATAATATATGTAATAACAGTAAATTAATATCATTGTTGCGAAAATATTATGTTGCGTATGTGAAAGATTAAACAACTATATATATAAACAAATATATATATGTCTTTTAGATATGATATATCGACAAAGTATTAAAACAGTAATCAGTGTACAATGATACTTTGTATATGTATCTTTGTAGGTAAATGTTATAATGTATTGTTCAACTTTATTGTCCTTGCTCTCCCCTTGCATTTGACCCTTTAATCGGTAAACGTTTTGATCTTCTTGTAAAGTTTTTAATGACCTTTACGAATGGATAATGAGGTGTCAGTTTAACTTTGTTTAACAAACACACTTCACCGCCGATTCTTCCACAATGTTTCAGTAATTTCTTTATACGTACAAGTGGAAAATAACAAGACTAACTCCGGAATTAAAGTTATTTGGGATTTCCCAGCTAATCATTAAAGTAGGTACAAACTAACCTTTTCAGTTACAGCTTCGAAAATAAGCGAAACATGTTGTTGATTAGGCTATTGTGACGGGTAGTGCACCGTGAAGCTTTTACTGTAAAAGTTTGCTTGTACCACATATCCAGCATGATAACTTGCGCGATTTTAGTATCTTTGAGATTAGTTTTTTTTTTATTTTCCGACAAATGATAGAAATATTAACTCTGCATTATCTGATATGTTAGTCTTGAACAAGAACGAAAAATTAACTACAAAATAAAAATATACATCGTCAGCTCAAATGTGTGTACTGATTAAAATTAACAAAATATAAATCATAAACATAAACTGTTAATTCAAAATTAAATCTTGCATATTTTACTCGCAATAACGTGTATTCGTTATCAATTTAGTCAATATCATGACAAAATAATAAATGGAATATTCAACAAAAACAAATAAAGCTACAAGCGTTTGTTTGATAAAATACATCCTGTAAGATTCAAAATAAAAAAACATAAAAACAAAACGTTTAATAAATCAATTCCATCAACAGGATATTATGCTGCATTCTTGTGAGTTTTTGTGGTTAAATTTCATTCACATAGTATGAAATATTATGCATTCAAAGCATATGATATTTTTGCACACTTTTTCATTTCAATATTTGCCATTTGCTTGTTCTCTTTCTTTTCTCCATGACTCGTATGTAAGAACAGTTTTATCCTTGATCCATCTCGACATGAACCAAGCTCTGGTAAAGGCCTCTTTGTCGTTACAAAGGATTTGATTCCGTATATCTTCTTCTACTCTTCCCCCCCCCCCCCCCCCCCTCCCCCCCCCCCCTCCCCCCCTCCCCCCCCCCCCCCCCCCCCCCCCCCCCCCCCCCCCCCCCCCCCCCCCCCCCCCCCCCCCCCCCCCCCCCCCCCCCCCCCCCCCTTCATTGTGGAGCTTCTGTCCCAGTAGGCAAATCTGTGAAATCAACATAACATTTTATGCAAATCTGTGAAGATTCAACATAAACATTTTTATGCCCAAATTCTATAAGATCAAACATAACATTTTATGTAAATCTGGAAAGATCAACATAACATTTTTATGCAAAAAATAAACTGCCAAAGATCAACAATAACATTTCTATGCAAATCTGTGAAGATCAACATAAATTTTTATGCAAAATCTGTGAAAGATCAACATAGCATCTTTTTATGCAAATCTGTTAAGATCAACATTAGCATTTTCATGCAAATTTAAAAAGCCTTTTAAACTTTTTTTTCTCAATGTGACCAAAATGAGCCGTGCCATGGACAAAAACCAAACATAATTGGGTTTGCGGGCCCCCCCATATATCCCCGCCCGTTGCGCAATTCCCCGCATTTTTATCAGGGTCCATTGCTGTTCCTTTCACACCATATAATATTTTAAGAAAAATGATAAAAAGTTTTGGCCCGATTTAAAACTACGTGGATGCGCAGGGTGGGTTATCCAAAGCCCGGTTTCAAAACCAAATTTTATTTTTTTTGTTGGGCGCCGGGTCAATTCATTGGCCCCTCGTCGGGGAGTTAAAATTTTAATATCTTTCAAAAGAAATTGGGTATTTTTATTGGGGTTTAACCCCAAATTTTTAAAAAACAAAAGTTTTTATGCCCAATAAAAAGCGGCCTTATTTATAAATAGTCTGCCTCATACTTTTTAAGTATTGAACATTATCGATATATTCCGAACGATATTATAGAAATTTCCATTGGTCACGTTGATAATTGATGTTTTTCGTTGTAAAATATCTAATTGATTACAATTTTGTCAAAATGAAATGTTATTTTGATTTTACCTATTTACTGACTTTATACACTTTGATAGGCATAATCTCACTTTAAAGAAATCTATTTTTTTTAATTTTAGTCCAGGGTATACCATTCTGACCAACTAGCACGCTTATAACCATCAATATGTTTTTATAAAACATTTAAAGGATGGTCGTTAAGTGGGTACCTTACATCTAACTCACATAATTATTTGAACAATTACAATAATAATTTCAAATTATGTTTCCTTAAATAAAGTGCAGATTAATGCACCAAACTTTAGTAAAAGATATCTACATTTCTCACAGCATGAATTTCATACCGCTTTTTTTCCCATTTTTAAACATTGTGTTGTCGAAAATCTGTATAAATGAGCCGCGTCCACAAAACCAACAATCGTACGTTTGCAACCAGTATGGATCCAGACCAGGGCCTGCTTGTAATAGGGTTTGGTAAGCGAACAGGCATGGATCCTGGTCAGAATTGCGCGGATAGCGCAGCTCTGCCTTGATCCATGCTGGTCCGCAAACGCATTTATGTTGGGATGTTGGTCGTTGAATGGCTCATATAATTTTTCAGTTGCAATTACGTGACCGGCTGGCATTTTGTGAAGGATCTGCCAGTGGAATATTGGAATTGTATCCTTTCTGGGGCTCTGGGTTCGCTGGTCTGAAAGATAAACTGGATTTTCTATGGCAAATACCTGATGGCACCATTGTGGAAAGAAAGCGGGTAGCATAAGGAGAACCAGATTTAGCCATATTCCTGTTAAAGGGTAGCATGTTCTTTGTTCAGATCATATTCTTTCAATGACGTGCTGTAACAAATATTTTTTTTGAGGTTGCCTTGTAAAAAATTGTTTTACCTTTTTTTGAAAGGTACACCAATTTTGATCACAAAAAAACATGAAAAACGCCAACTAAAATAATTGATTTATGATATTTAACAACACAAAATTGCATGAGTCTTTAGACAAATAATGTCTTGAAATCTAGTGATGCTTCTATAAACATGTTATTGTTTTAAACGTATCTAATCAAAACGTTCTCGACTTGTTTGTTTGCTTGATTAGGATTTACGTCAAACCGACACAGTATAGGTCATATGGCGACGTTCCAGCTTTAATGGTGGAGGAAGACCTCAGTTGCTTATCCTTGCATTATTTTCAGGCCCACAACGGGCACCGATGTTTCAAAAGCTAAAGCTAAATAGCTTCTCCCACATGAAAGAATCCAAATTCCCTGTCGGAATTTGAACCCACAGCATGGAACAGGCTTCTCCATTTGTCTTAACAAGAATCAAAGGACTTGCTTATACACAAATTGACCTCTGATTTCTTTTTACTCCTTAAGACTTAAAAACCTTTTTTATGTTGAAAGCAACATATACCTTTTATTAAGAATATTAAATATTAAGGGTGTTTGGGTGATAAGGAACAATCAAAGCAGGATTGAAATTATCTGTTTATATTGGCTGCATCTTTCTTATTTTATTTAAGCATTCATCTTGCATATTAATACATACATTTAAATATATTCAATCAATTACATACGAATCCTTAGCGTTTATATGCCTGTATTAATGAGTGCATTTTATGCAAATGCTCCGGTTTTAAAGTTTAATTTTTAAAAAAAATGATTTATCAAAAAAATACACAAAAATAATAAATTTAAAAAATACTGGGCAATTTTCAATTTTTATCACCCAAAAATTTTTAATATACAAAACGTTTCGTTAAAGACAACAAAAAAATATAACGGGAAAAAAAATTTTTAACAAGAATTTCCCTGTATACAAAGAACTTATAGGAATTTGGAATAATAACTGACCATAAGGAATTGAATGAAAGTTCGCGAAATCCCCATTTCAACACTTTCCTTGTAATATATTAAATAAGAGAAAATCAACCCGTTTAAGACATTTTGAAGTTTGAAAACTTCTTTAAATGGTGTCAGAACAGTTATAAAGAAACATTGTTTTTTGTTAAAAGTAACACAGAAAGCAACATGTTTATGTCCATTAATTCCAACAGTAAGAAACTCAACAATTAAAGACTTAACTTTTGTAGAAAAGAGAAACATTTAAAATAAAATGACCGCCAGAAGCCGAAAATTACTCAGATAACATGTAAGAATACATGATATAAGGTATTTGAAATAATTTTACACTTTTACACATTTTTGTACACAAACGCAAATATAACGGGGAAAAACAATGATGTCATACCAGGACTTGCTAGTTATACCCCTAAAAACAAAAACAACAAAATGCGTGTGCTTTTATTTTCAATCTCAAAATTTTGTACCATTAGTTTTCATTTACTTTTTTAAAAACTATTATATGATAAACACACGGAAATCCGATATAGAACTGACTTATAATTAAAAGCAACAACTCAATAAAACTTCAGGTCATTATGAAAATGTGACAAGTATTGTGAAGTAAATTTTAGACAGACAGACATGTACATGAAATATGATTTATGTAAAATATAAAAGAAAACAGGCGCATGTTAGAAATACATGATGATCCTGTACAAATGATGTAAACCAGTTAAAAAAACACTGTAATTCTTTAATAATTTTTGTACTAGTAATTATTTTACCTTCTGTACAAAAATACAATCAAAACCACGAGTGCAACCACAATTAGCACAAGCACCACAAAGCCGGCTGCAACTCCAGATGCCGGAAGTCCACCGTCTTGCTTTTGTTTTTGGGCACCACTAATTGTTACTGTTTCTAAAATATAATACGATTTACTTATAATTTGATTAAATCAGAAATATGTCTTATAGAGTTATTGTTGCATTTGTTGTATTTTTGTCCTGTAAGATTATGTTAGTCTAAAAGTGAATGAGGTAAAATTTAAATGTACCAACATCTTAAGACCACGTCAAACTCTTGTGCTCAATACTGAGATCAAAAATATTTATAGCTTATAAAGACAAATACACGTACGTAATGTTTAAAGATATAGATAATTGAATAATTACCTAGACAAACCCTGTCTTTTGGCTGAATTGCCCATTGTCCGGTTGCACCACATGTCAAATTTGGATGACTAGCAGAATGCTTAAAGCCTTTGTCGCATACGAAATCACATGTTGAATAAATAGCGAAATTACAGGGTTGTTGTATGACTCCATTAGGTATCAAAGATGGACATTTTGCAACTGAAAACAAACAATCAAAAGATGTTAACGCAAAAACATGATAAGCTTAATAAAGACATGAAATATGTTCTTGATACGATTCTTTGTTTCTAAAAAGACCTTCTGAAACCTTTGCAATCTAAGACGACAATCCTAAAATAAAATGTTTGCAGTTTGTTACTCCATGCTCTGCCAGATAAAAGACTACAATCGCAAAATATTATTTATAAGTTTGGCTTGCCTTAACGTTTCACCCACACGTTAAATGACATATGGCGATTTTAAGGTTTACTGGTGGAGGACAAACTGAGGTGACCCTCCGTGTATTATTTTAGGCACAAACGGATACCGGAGTAGAACCACCGACGTTCCTTATTATCTGTTGAGTCGTTTTTGATACAATATTGATTAAGCCATCGTGCTTATGATTCCATTTAAATCACCACATAAAGTAAATAATCCATTAGAATTCTTGAACATGTGAAATTATATTTGTTTACAAACGTTTCATTGCTTACAAGAATAACTAATTCGGATATTTTTAAACCTAAATATTGACATTCAGATTCATTTAAACAAAAGTAAAACAGACATAAACATAGTTTTATAAGACGATAACCAATAAAAGTCATTTGTACGTACCAAACGAAATGTCGTATTTTTTAAACGTTTGTCTTTTATTTTAAAATGATCAAATCATTGCTGTCATGTGTCATATTTGTTTTTTTGAATTACAAAAATCAAAACAAAGAAAAAGAAATTTATAAAATAAAGTAGCAACATACCTTTACACGAATCAGACGGATGCCACTTCCGGTCACTTTTGCACACTGTCATGTATGTTGTGTTGACAAAGCCTTGATTACATTTATACATGCATGCCTCACCAATTTGCTTCTTGCATGATGGAGCCACCATTCCGTTTGATAAACTTGCATCGTCACACATAGACTCTGATGAGATAATTGATAATAAACCAAATCCTAACATAAACGTCTACAAGTGTTCAAAACACAGAAGGTATGACACTTTAATCCTTAAATTTATCATAATTGGATGAAATGATTATTGAGTCAACTGTCGTATCATATATTTTAAGGATAATGCGATTGAACAAACTTATTTACTGCAAATGCATTGTCAAAAAGATCCTTACCTTTACACATTAAAGATGGCGCCCAGCCCGTAGCAGTGCACTTGACCTGTGATTTCTTGTCACTTGGTGTATAAAATTTATTACATGTGTAGTCGCATGTAGAGTCGATTGACCGATCACAATTATCACCGAGTTTACCATTTGAAATCACTTCCGTGCATTTTGCAGCTAAAAGATGAATTCGAGGATTTACAACCAGAATGCTTTCTTTAAAAATCGCCTAGAATGATGGCAATACAATAGTTGACTTTCGTCTTAAAGACTAAACAAAAAATGTTAACTAAAGACTTCACAAATACAATGATTTGCGTCACGACAAAACCAACATAATGCGTTTGCGACCAGCATGGATCCAGACCAGCCTGCGCATCCGCGCAGTATGATCAGGATCCATGCTGTTCGCTATCATTTTCTCTACTTGCTATAGGGTTCGTAAGCGAACAGCAATGATCCTGATGCGCAGGCTGGTCTGGATCCATGCTGGTCGCAAACCCATTATGTTGGTTTTGTCGTGAAGCGGCACACATTTTTTTCTGATTTTTCATGCATGTACATTTGTTATATGAGAAACATCAAATCTTAAACAAAACATATATTAAATTTCACCAGACTTTCTCGAAGTACTTGAACTCGGTCAAAAGAAAAAAACGTACATTTTAATGAAAATAAATGATTTTTTTTGAAAAAGTCACACAAGACTGCTTAAAATGTGCTTTAGTTACATGTACTTTAGCACAATATCTTAGTAATCCAACATACCCCATTAACAAGAATCTCTGTAACTGGTGTATTCTTGTGAATTGGAAACAAAAATGGCTTTTTAGAAAAAATCATCTAAATAAATAATTTTAAGTTATTGTGTTAATATTTACGTTCACACAGCTCCTCGTCTGGCAAATGGTAGGTTTCATCTGAAGTACATACAGCATTTTTTCTGGTCTTTGTAAATCCTGTATTACAAGTATAGTCGCATTTTTCACCAATCTCTCGTCCACATGTGCTTGCAAGTTGTCCGTTTTTGATAGTCTGTGAACATCTTTTTTCTAAAAAATAAAAAATAAATATATCAAAGTTATTTCCCATGCACCTGTTATTTGATTTAAACAAATTACTTTAACAATGAAGAAAAAAAAACTTATATAAATAATTTACTTTAACTTTGTGTTTCTTGTACATTATTAAACAATCGATGTGTGTGCATACAATAAGACTAGCTCTATCATATAAAAATGTCAACGAAGTATGAAACAAAAATATATTCCCCGGGCGTAAAATGTAAAAGAAAAAATATCCCGAAAATGATAAAAACAGTTAACCATGCAACATAAAACTGAAGAAATTAATGCAGGTAAGCCTATTGAAATTATGAGTATTGCCATGCATTTAATTAACGAAAGTAATTTATCTAATGTTTGACACTTTAACACTTTGTGAATATTCTATCTGATGCTGGTGTGGATATGTACAAATATTAACAAGCATTGAAAAGAAACTGAAAAAAATCAACAAAACCTCTTCACACGTCAACCAATGATATCAAAATTGATTGTTACAAATACACACGACAACAACAACTGCTTCGTACTTACTATTTGGGTCTTCTACAGGGAGAGCAATTTTGTGTAGAAAAAAATATTTTTCGAGTATATGATTTCATTTAAATGCATTAAGTATTCATTTCTACATACTGTGATTTCAATTCAATGCATTAAGTATTTATTTCTGCATAATGTAACAAGACGGGCTCAAATTATCTTTTAAAGCTGCATGGCTCCAAAAGAGCCAAAATATTTCAAAGTAATCAACCTTGAGAAAAATGTACTAGATTTTAAGAAAAAGTAAAACTTTTCACAATTTAAGAAATAAATAACATGTTATTTGTAATTAATGACTGATTATGCAGTATTTATCACCATATTTCTACTCAACGTTGGATGTCGATGTTTAATATTTCCCCCCAGAACCCGTGTTCGATGGAATAAAAATAACCCAAAAATCCAACCTAATTGGTTTCGACCAACATGATCCGGACCAGGCTGCGCATCCGCGCAGTTTTTGATTCAGTGATCCATGCTGTTTCGCTTACAATACCCTATTATCAAGTTGAGAAACTGATATGCAACAGCATTTTACTGATCAACTGCGCGGACCACAGGTTGTCTGGACGCCATTGCTATGGTCTCCAAACCCATGCTGTTGGCTTTTTCAGTGACGCGCTCAATTATATATGACCTTATGTTTGTAAATTTTTAAAAGACTTCATTGCATATGCATAAGTGTAAACACTTTTTTTTCCCTTTACTACATTTACTTTTTAATTCTGTTTTAAAAATGTTTCATAAAATAGCTAAAGAACCTGGACGTTTGTTGCTTGAAAATAAGACTTTACAAAAATATGATGTTTAAAAGGAAAATGGGTAAAAACACTGCCTCAAAATTGTTATAAATTATTCTAAATTAAAACATGGGAAAGCAATCATAGCTTTTTACTTCATAGCACAGGTAACATATTCAATGCCATGATCAATCATAATTTCTATTTTATAAGAACGTTAAGTTTACTTCGCAACACACATATTTTAGTTGCATATTAAAATTGAATGAAAATGTATTTAAAGAGAGCGATTATCCATATTAAAATGATAAAATATCTTTAACATACCTCTGCAAAGAGGAGTGGAACTAATTTCCTTGTTCCATCCGGCTTTTGTACACACAAGTGGAGTACTGTCAATAGGAACGTAGCTTTGTGGACATTTGAACATGCATTTGTCGTCGAGATAACGTAAGCAAGAGGGTTCGAATGTTACGTCAATAGTACTTGTTTTATTGGAAGACAAAGTGACCTTTTGTTGAATTACATTGGTGCACTGGTAGACTCAAACAAAAATAATTATTTAAATTAAAAATTCGCTCGTCCATAAACAATAGATGTGATCGTAACAAAAAAACATTGAATTAAGGTCTTTTGAAAAATGCACTTTCCCGGCTATTTTTTTAACGATGTACAAAATTTATTTCGAAAGGAATAATCCTTCAAAATAAAAATAATAAAAAACAAGTTTTCAAAACCAAAATTTGGGTTTCATTGCGTTTTTTCGGGAAAGGGAAACGAGAATACAATTTCCCCACAACAAATTAAAAAAAGAAACAAATTTTGTTACAAAATTAACACGGGTTGCTCCACAAAATATGATTGAAAAACAAAATACAAAACGTTAAATTTTTTCAAAATTTCTTTTTGGAAAACAGTCTCACGAAAAATTGAGTAAAAACCAAAAAGTTAAAAAATAAAATAGGAAAAAAGAGTTTTCAAAAAGGGAAAGGGGCGACTTCAATGGACCCCGTTAAATAAAACGCAAACAAAATAAGCCCCCATCAAAAAAACAAATGTTTCTTTTGCATAAACATACCAATGAACAATAAGGTTATCCCGCCTATGGTTACACACAATTTATACTCGTCATCCCAATCTAATTTCCCCTTTATCGGATGGATTAATCTTTAAGACTAAAAAGTAGTTGATAGTTTATGCATACGTACTGTCTGAACAGGCTCGGCCGTCAGGTTTCAATGAAACACCTTTCTGACATCCACATGTCCTTCCCGTCGGCGTCGGAAAGCAAACAGTGCTACAATCCCCAAGCCCGCCTCTAGCTTGACATGCTTTGGCAACTGTGAGTAATTTAACCAAAAATATCATGCAATTTTATTTATTAGGAATATTCAGTTTTTATGAGTTTCTTTATAATTTATGTCGGTGAAAAACAACAAAAATATACATAAAAAGCCAAAACTGATTTCTGGAAACTAAGGTGAAAAAGGAGACAAATAATCTTTAAGTTAATTTTAGTGTAAAATCATAATATCAGATATCAAATTTGTAATTATGTCTTTGGGAGAATCTTAATAGAGCGGTATTCCATTTCTAAAATCAGAAGATATGATTTCTTTTATGATGTGTAGAAACGAGGAAGTTGAAAAGCTTGTTTAATATAAAAGTATATTGTTTGATACTTATTATACAAATCATACAAGTTTGTTGTTTGTATCTCCATAAACATACCTGGCTGAACATTCTTGTTTGTACTGCTATAGAACGCAATGGTATCCAGCTTGCCCAATGCAGGATTCTCACCAACTTTTTTTTCTGCATACGTTGAAAGGTCAAGGCGTACGACATGACTAAGATAACAAAAAAAAGCTTGAAAACCAATATCAGTATCTTTGAATACTCAGCACAATTATGATAAAACATTATCCATTTAAAGGGGTATTCAAACGAATATAAAAATGTATAACATAAATACTAGAATAATTTTCTAAGAGAAAAAAAAATGACATCAAAGGTCTCAAGTTTATTCCAAACGCTATATATAGTATAAGCATAATGTTTCAGGTTTTAACACCTTCACAAACTATAAACCGAACATCTTTAAAAAGATGCATAATATGTATCTCAAAAATGAGCATCGGTAAAAATTATATGTGAATTTCTGCTGCACCAGATGTGAAGTATAACACCAGATGTGACTGTAAAAATAGGACAATCGCAGGGTAAGTTTTCATCGTTTTAAACATTCATTTAAAATTCAATCCTTTTTCTAAGAAAATCAAAATGTGATTCTACCCTCCTGACTCTCCTCTATATTACCCATTTTTGTTTTGGATTTCTATGCAGTCTCCATCGAGATATTCCTTCCGTCGTGGGTTCTGGTGTGTCCAATACATGCAATGTGAATGGAGAAAATGTCACTAAACGGACTCAAAAAACAAAGATTTTACGAAATCTCACTACAGACCGATGCTTAACATTCAGACAAATCCTGATTTAAACATTTATTCACATTTGGCTGCTCAAAATTTTGTTTGAGCTTCATATGTGCTGAATGGATCCATAAGTGATGTAGAAAACCATCTACAAAACTACGGACCGCCTCCATATAATCATTAAATAGTCAATGTCTAGAAACAATTTAGGTTTCGTAGCTTTGGCTTAAAATTCAAATATAAAATAAGTGTGTTTGATTACCACTATGAAAAGGCTTACTAGCGTATGCTAGCATTAGAAATACTAAAAGGCCCGAGTACATGAAAATACTGACGCAGAGCGGATAGTACTCGTATGATAAACAATTCACTAATAAAGGATACGCAACTTGGACAAACAAACTAAAAGTACTGAACTTTGTAAAGCTATCATGTCATATAATATGTTTCTATAATAATAATAATGTTTACATTTATAAAAATATCTATCACTTAAATATTCCAAAAGTTATAGATAAAGTGACAGACTTTTATGTGGAAATCTCATGGCCAGGTGCGACATCAAAAGTTTTTCTTTACAGAATATTGGCCGAGCACATTTTCTGTAAGGATGCCGACACAGGTCATGATTATTTTTACATAATAGCTGAGTTCAATATATCATAACTGTTTTATCACATGAGAAACAGAAATGAGAATTTTAATAAACATAAAATTTCAATTTATAGTTGGCTTCTCTTTATAAATTTAATTCTCCACTCGGAACCTCGATTACTCTTTATGTAACTTGTCAATGACCAATATTGTAAACCCAACACCATATGAGCCAAATGAATCAGAAGTATGCTTGGTGTTTCTGATTGGTTGGATGACCAAAGACACAGAAAAACATTGCTGTAAATAATTGGGACGCGACAGTACTACACTAACCGCCGTTTCATCAGCATTTTTAATGGCAGGCCTTGACACTAACATTTTTAGCAGGTGGTACGCCGGACCACTAGATTTGAAAGTTAGGTGGTTCTTCCAGAAGTTAGGTGGTCAGTTATCATTACTATATCATTTTACTGCAAATGTAGAAAAAAATGTTTAACCTTGATGGCAAAGATGTATTATTAACCTTTAAAGAAAACAGATATTTTTAGATATATATTTTTCATCTAAATAGAAAAGGGAGAGCAAGTCAGTAGGTACTCTATCGTAGAGTTATTTGTTTGTTTGTTTTTATCTCATTCAAAAATACACAACAGAGCTCTTATTTATGTTAACTTTCATATTGAAGTGATTTCTCCCTCAACTCAAGTAAGGGAATAGTGAAACCATTTGTGTCTGTTATTTTCTTACTGTTATTCAAATATTCATTGTTGATACGTGGTACATCTTATAATCATGACAGTAACATAGTATCTTTTATAGATTAACATTTTAATGAAACTAATAATTATCTTATTCTTGTCTTTGAAACCAAGAAAATATCTAAATTATTAAAATAATAACAATGTAACGTTATGTATAACTGTAGTTTAGCTTATTTTTCTCACAGATTTATAATACAGAAGTTTTACCTCCCTGTTGCTTGTTGGTTGATATTCATTTTTTACATTGAGTATTTTTAACCTTTTAAATTAATTTTAACTCTAGGAGAAATAGATCTCTTGTCGTTATACAGTTAACATAAAGATAAATAGCAAAGAATTACTAGATGTATTTTTTCCAGATCATTTCGTTTGCTGCCGTTATTCAAGTATCTGAAATTAAGTTTATCCGATATCATATAATTACCATCATCGAATACTCACGGTTGATTAACATGTAACATAACATAAATGTTAATGGTTCCGCCGTCGGTATCCGACGATGCATAATTACTAGCACCATTTGAATGAATTTTGTACCTAAATTAATATCACAAATTCTAAACTCTTTTAACTTGCAAAACAAATTTTAGCGACTTCAAATGAAAGTTATCGATGACTTAAGATCTTCTTTAACTAATCAGAGATTAATGAACCATATACATGTACATCTGACACAAGATTTTAACAAAATCATAAACTGTTTTTGACCAAATCGCCATTCTTCCAAATGAGCTTTGCATCAACCAGAAAATTCAAGTGGTCCAACGGACCAGTGGGTTTTAAAATTAGCTGGTCCTGCCAAATTCAAGTGGTCTCGGACCAACGGACCACCGCTAATGTCGAGGCCTGAATGGCATGCCAAAAGATGGATTTTTAAATTTATATCAGTTACAGAGCAGGCAAAGAATAAGTCAAATAGGCGTTGACCCATAATTGCAACTATGGACATGAAATGAACCATGTAAATATTATGCAAGGACGTTTCTTGATGTGGAAAGTAAATATGCAAAGTTTTTTTTTTGATATTTTTCAAAAAGTTTATCACTAACTTTCTTACAGCGTCATAACAAATTCAAACACGATTCACATTACTCCCCTATTAAGCAGACAGTGCAGTCGAATGAATAATTAGTTAATTATATAATGTATGACGGCATAAAAAGGGAATGATTGCAGTACACATGACGTCAATAAATCAAAATCAACAAGGCCTTCCCACCATATTTACGTATTTTCAAAACCTTTCGTATGTAGAATGTCTTTTATCTATTTCTATATGGATACTATGTTACTCAAGCTCGTCTCGTGAAAATGTGTCTATTTCGGATAATGATGTTTTTATTACAGAATAATACACAATAGAATAAATTAAAGATTGCTTTATGAAAGTGATGCGTAATTATGTTGCATATTATTTATATTATGCACATATGGATCTCTTCAGCACATATTGAGCTCAAATGCAATTTAGAGCAGCGATTCCTTCGTTTGTCGCCAAATGTCAATAAATATTTAAACCAAGATTTTTCTGAATGTTAAGCATCGGTCTGTAGTGAGATTTCGTAAAATCTTTGTTTTGTGAGTCCGTTTAGTGACATTTTCTTCATTCACATTGCATGTATTGGACACACCAGAACCCACGACGGAAATTCACATATAATTTTTACCGATGCTCATTTTTGAGATACATATGGGGTTCCAACCCCGTGACATCGGTGCTTTTATATAAATCAAAATAGTGACGTACTCTCTATGATACGCGGAGTAATATAGGTAAGTCCCGTCTGTTTCCAAATCCCTTATTTGTTCATCACGGTATGTACTGGTCATGTTTTTAATAGTCTTACAGTTTGCTCCATCAAGATCACATTGTTGAATCGTGTCAAAAGTTGCGTCCGACCAGTACAAGTGGTCATCTGTAATGATGAAATATTTTCTTTTTTTGGTGACTCGTTTAAGAAGAAATCATTCATTATCAATGAAAAAAATATATATAACAAGCAGGTTAAATACTAAATGTGCTACTTGTCTAGTTGGCACACCTCTAATAATCGATAAAAACACTTTTTTTAACGTGAACATCAAAATATTGGATAGCCAATGACTTTGTTCCCACTGCACGCTAAACATGCACAGACAAAAAAATGCAAGGACGTGGATATGCGAAATAGTTATTTTTTTATAGGTACAAAGGAGTCAAGAGTAAGTATCATAATTTTAATAACAACTATTAGGTCCCAAATGAATAAATTATGCATCTATTTGAAGTAAGCCAACCAGAAAAATAAAGAATTTTTGAAATTGTTGATAGTATCATAATTGCTGATTTTGTAAAGTTTACAAAGTTAACATAAAAAAATCAACAAAACAACAACAAAATACTACTTTACTTACGCAGATAATCAATAGCCAGACCATCCGGAAAGTCGACATGGTCTCCTTTTATTAATTCGACAACATTGTTCCCATCCATGTCTGCTCGACCAATATAAGCCTGACCCCAGCCGGTTACAGTGAAATACATCCATCTGAATTTAGTAAGATAATATTAAGAACGAAATGGAACATTTTTAAAAAGACGCCAAACACATATATACAAATTAAAAATGTTGAAGCCTCTGATGGTTTACTTGGGACTTTTTTTTAGACAACAGTAGTAGCGGTACAATAGAAAATGGTAGCTTTTAAAAAAACGTCAAAAGTGGTAGAATTCGAAACTGTTGAAGATCCGATACGACTGAACTTGTTCATGGAGAATGACGGGGAGTAAAATGCATCGACAATGTCGTAACTCAATGGCAAGCGGTGTATTGCCCGCCAGTAAAGGTATTCCTGTTCCTTAAATGATAGAAAAATGAAAACCGGATTGCTTACAGTATGATTACTGATATATCTGTTTGGTCTTCTAGCTTCTAGTGTTATAAAGGTAGACATAGTTTACTTATCAATAAACTGAATGCATAGAAAATAAATGCCTAGAAAAACTGCAAAGAAACATTTACATACTAATATTAGTTACAGTTAATTATACTGATGAAATGAAATATACCCTTTTCCAGGATGCACAACAATATCTCCGAGATCGTCATATTCAAAATCATAATCAAATTTTATAAAATCTCCTTTGTTTGTCAGTACACCAATAAAAGTGTCGTAGTATGCAGTGAAATATAAGTTCTTAGTAGTCATATCCTTGTTAAAGCGGTAAGCATATCCGTCATATCCTGAAATACAAATAAAGTATCTTGTACTGGTGTTAAGTTTACATTGCTGTTTTATCCTGAAATAGAAATAAAGTATACTTGGAAGGTTTAAATTTACAAAGCTGTTATATCCTGAAATACAAATTAAGTATCTTGTATCGGTGTAAATTTAAAATAGATGTCATATCCTGAAATACAAATACAAATGTAAAGTGTAAATGATACATTGCTGTTATATCCTGAAATACAAATAAAGGATCTTGTACCTGTGTAAATTTACATTGCTGTTTAATACTGAAAAACAAATAAAGTATCTTGAAACCTGTGTAAATTTTACATTGCTGTTATATCCTGAAATACAAATGAAGTATATTGTACATGTTTAAATTTACATAGCTGTTATATTCTGAAATACAAATAAAGTATATCACTGATGTAAATTTACATTGCTGTTTAATCCTGAAATACAAATGAAGTATCTTGTACCGGGGTAAATTTACATTGCTGTTTAATCCTGAAATACAAATAAAGTATACTGTACATGTTTTAATTTACACAGCTGTTATATCCTGAAATACGGATTTAATGACATGTACTCGTGTATAGTACACACAGCGTTATATCCTGAAAAACAAATAAAATATCATGTACCCATGTATGTTCTTTATCTACACATAGCTGTCACATTATGATATTTAGAACACACTTTGTAGACATCATATGCTTTAAATAATGTCAAATACATTTGAAATTCTCGTTAGTTATTACATTTGTTTTCATATTATAATTAACATATTGAACCAAACATTCCATACTTTAAACATGTTGCAATTTGAGTTCAGAAAATGAATGAACTATTTTAAAATAGTATTACCAAGATCGGAAAGAACCTTGAGGCCAGTTCCATTCAGATTTGAACTCTTTATCTCTGAATCATAATACTCTGCCCAAACCATTTTCTTTGTATCGGCGTCAAAATAAACACCCATGTATTCATCATTGTCATTTCCCGGAATAGCTGCTATTCCATCAGTTTCGAGATTTATCTGCTGCAGAGCCTCACTTGTCCAATCAGCAACCAGAATAAAATTATCGTCGACAACAGCTGAAAGATTTTTGTTGTATACTTTATATCAGATTTGGATTATTTTGATTCGTAAATGAGACGAATGCCTTTACGCAGTAAAACTGAACATATTGCAAGCTCGGTTTGAAATGGCGCAATAGACTCTATGAAATCAAGCCTAACACATTTTCAATTTTGCCGATTAGGGGTTTTCTAAATGGATCTTTATCATATTTGATTTTATGTATCAACTGCGGACAAGGATGAAAGAAACATCAAATTTTGTTTTTGAACAAGTATACAACTTAGTAACATTATAATTTCATACTAGTTCAGTCACATGAAAACAAATGCTTTGGTAAAATATAAGTTTAATCATAATAGACTATTTTCATTATGAAGCAAAAATTATTGTTGCAAAGATAGAAGTTACATTTTCGTTACAATCTGCTCTAATACAATACACGAGCCTGTTGTTAAAATTTAGTTCTTTGATGTTTTTGTGTTATTTAGTTACTGTAACTCTTTATTACAGTAATCCTCTTGTTCTGCAATTCTTTGTTTTTCGATTAAAGTACTACTATACCGAAATTATTCCTAAATACCAAATAACGAGCATGACTTCTGCAGAATTTTCATTGCGATATTAGACATTTATGGCATGAAGAATTATTGCTTGCATCGTGTACAGTTACATCTCCATTTTTTGGCCAAATTTCTATGTTATGCAAATCACAGCGCTTGTCATTAGTGAAATAACCATTTAATTAAAAAACACAAAAACAAATAATTACTTGATCTACAGCTGGTCATGTCAGGTCCTAGGCTGTATCCAAGGCGACACTCGCATACTTTAGTCATGACGTTATTTGTATAATGTGTAATACAAATCTGAGAACAGTTGCCATTTTCATAAGCACATGGACCTGAAAAAAAGGTATTTTATACAAGATTTTCACGTTTATCTCAATACAAAAGATAAACGCTGATTACATAATTACATGTATTTGGTTCTTTATGAAAAACAATCTGAAAAGAAGGGGAAAACTTCAAATATATAAAATGACAAGACATTTTTTTCCACTTAATTTAGTGAAAACAATGAATAACAGTGAATAATCGAGCATCTCTCTATGTGGCGTTGAATTTATCAGAATCAATTAAACTGCCATTATTCCATGAATAAGAAGGTATATTAAACTAAAAATCATATCTAAAAAAATAATGACGTGTTTTCGGTTGTACGAAAAACGTTTGTGAATTTCTAACAATTAAAATGCAAAATTGATAAAACCAGTATTCTTTGAATAAGTATTTTGGTAAGACTGGAAGAAGGTCGTGCCGGTTAACCGTCTATGAACAGGCTCAATGAAATCGGGCGTGTAACATTTTCAATTTTGTCGTTTTTGGCGTTCTATTGGGATCCTGTTTTTCTTTATTCTTTTGTTTGTATAAGCGACACATGCATGTACTGGAGTCACTGATTTATCATACTTTCTCGGCAACAAGATACTTACTAATAAGGTTTGTGGTTTGAAGATCTATATCTAGAACATTAATATCAATCAACGTGGAGTTATCAAAATATCCTAGTGCGTTACTTGTTTTTGTCGTTAAATCGTATGTTCGAATGAGATGTTTATATGACCCAGCTGTGAACGCCCACGCTAAAAAGTTCTGGTAAGATGGAAAGAAATAAAACTATGTATAAGTAATACTTTAAATATTGAAGTTATATCATTTTTAAAGCAACACGTACAAACTATGTTATCGTTTTGTAATCTCTTCTAACACATTAATTTTTCTTCAAAATAATATCATCAAAACTTGTCAGTAACAAGAATTGCATTTGTCAAGATATGCACTTACTGTTTATAAAACAAGGTGCAATTTCCATAAAATCCTACTTTATCATCTGAAAATAAATCTTACTTTATAAAGAACAACGTAAAATACGTTGCTATCGAAAATCTGAAAAAATTCTAACTTTATAAAGAACAAGGTGAAATATGTTGTAATTGATTCCATAAAATGCTACTTTAGCATCTGAAAAACAAATCTTACTTTATAAAGCACAAGGTGAAATATGTTGCATTTGATTCTATACAATTCTACTTTAGCATCTAAAAAAACAAATCTTACTTTATAAAGAACAAGGTGAAAAATGTTGCTATTGATTCCATACAATTCTACTTTAGCATCTAAAAAACAAATCTTACTTTATAAAGAACAAGGTGAAAAATGTTGCTATTGATTCCATACAATTCTACTTTAGCATCTAAAAAAACAAATCTTACTTTATAAAGAACAAGGTGAAAAATGTTGCTATTGATTCCATACAATTCTACTTTAGCATCTAAAAAACAAATCTTACTTTATAAAGAACAAGGTGAAAAATGTTGCTATTGATTCCATACAATTCTACTTTAGCATCTAAAAAACAAATCTTACTTTATAAAGAACAAGGTGAAAAATGTTGCTATTGATTCCATACAATTCTACTTTAGCATCTAAAAAACAAATCTTACTTTATAAAGAACAATATGTTGCTATCGATTCCATAAAATGCTACTTTAGCATCTGAGAAAAACACAACATCTCTTACTTTATAAAGAACAAGGTGAAATATGTTGCCATCTCTTCCATAAAAAACTACTCTATCATTTGTTGCATTTAGATTAACACTGCGTATGTTTCTCCCGGAGACATAATAGAACCTGAAAATAAAAATCAACAATGTAATGATGAAGTACGTAATAAAATGCAAAACTCATGGCTTATGTTGAAATAACAGTTAAGATAATATATAACATAACATAGAACTATAACATAGATAAAACACAAATAACAGTCATGTAAATGTCAATACGTGTATGCAAAAGGTGATGTCCTCAAGGTTAAATTTCAAAAAGGTTTCCAAAATGTATTTATCTATACATGTGTTATGACTGAGGCTGACGTAAGTGTACATCATTTTCATCTATATACTAGTTTCATTGGAACCGAGGTTTTTTGTTGTTGTTTTATTATTATTATTATTATTTTGTTGTTGTTGTTGTTGTTGTTGTTGTTTTCATGTTATGCTTTATCAAATGTAAGAAACAAAACAGAGTGTTGCGATTTCTCTGTAGTTATAATTCTGTTGAATTTATGATCTCTTCTCAATCTAGGAAAAACGTATGAATTAAATATAATTATTAACGGTCAATAATTATATAGCCTCCGTAAGGATATTGTTATATTACTACAGCAACTCTAATTCTACTAATCTATATAATAACAAGAAACTGAATAATTTAGAACGTGTAAGTGAGTACTTAAATAGATTACTTTCTTTGTTCCCTGTCATAGGCAAATGCTGAAATATCTGTTACTTCTTTGACGACCACTACCATATTACTCCCATCAAAGTCTATTGTGACAAGAGACATTGCCCCTGTTTCACCAGTGATCATTGCTAAACGCCTAAACAAAAATAAACATAATTTTGCGTAACTAAATATTCCGACAAAAAAGGAAAGTAATATAAATTATAAAGAAAATACTATCAGCTATACACGGCTATCGTCAAGGGGCCAAGCAGGGACATGAATTATAACCGAAAGACACAAGGATGGGGCAAGGGGAGGAGGTGCCAATTAGGCAATTACTGCTAATAACCAACAATTCAAATTTAAAAAAAATGCGGTTAAGTTCGGCTATTAAATTTATATTACAAGAGTTTACTCAGTTTTATTTTTGTTTTTACTAACAACAAAAGTGTCCATAAATGTTTGAAGGAAGTCTCAAACTAAAGTGATGTTACCTTCGTTCTAGCAGGACCATCAGTTCGCGGGGTTTCTTCATCACAAGCGCGTCAACTTTGGCAGCTGCTTTTGTTCCAACATTTACTACCCTTATATGTCCAGTATCATATTCGCACCAATAAAGGTTCTTTCCGTTAACGGCATCAAAAGCAATACCTATAAGGTACCAAAACAAACAGTCAAATACAATATGTTTTATACAAAAATGTGATATAGGGTGATCCCTCTGAAGGAATGTAAACAGCAAAATCTCTTGAAAATTGCAGATTGAGTATGTTCATGAGGGATAATGGAAAACTTTCCTCACGCATTTGAGCGTCTTCCTCTTCTTTTATTACTATCTTATTTAGAAACTGGAAATGCCTTATTTGAACATACCTTCATAAAAGAAGTGGACAGGCTGCCTTCACACTCATTAAAACTTATCTAATAATTAAAATGAAAAGTATTTGAAGAATAAATTACAAATAACTTTAAATTTTTAAGGTGGTTTACGTGATTGGTAATGAAGTTTTATAAAACGACACACAACATATAAATATAATCCGGCGTAGCGTAGCCATATCCTGTACAGGATGCGAGCAGACCCTTCAAATGCAAGAGGTAAACTTTTCTTGACTACAAGGAGGGAAAATGGCAAATGCTGTTTTGCGCCCTTCATTTAAAACAAACGAATTACGTTTTGCATAAATTTGTAATTATTTTACTTACCACTAATGTTTCCTGTAGCAGATGCTATCAAATCTTTAGCATCGTTTTCTATTGGCAGGTCTATCGGTCGTTTATAGATTTTATTGTCAGCCGTAGCGAAATAAAAATCTCTACTCTTCATATCCATATCAAATTTGACTATAAGGTCACCCGGTGCGGCTTAAAAGGGAGAAAAAATAAATAAGAAAGGCACTACAAAGCCTTACAAATTCGCAAAGTTCTTTAAGATATACTAGTATGATGCTCAAATTTGGTATCTTAAAATATTGGTATTCTCCTTACAGTCTTTATGAGTCCACAGAGAGCGGATATGTTATGTTATAAACATTTCACACAGTTTGAATACAGAGTGTCATTTCATTAAACTGGCAGTAATTGTTTAAGAAAATATCAAATTCACTTGACCAGTTATAGAAAATGCAGATGACCCAAAAAATTTCTCTCATTTTGAAATAAGACAAATCTAGTTAGAAATTCCTAGATTTAAATGAACTATTATAATAAAAATACTTTATCGGAAGACTGAAGAAAAACATAAAATATTGGTAGACTAAATTAACTTTGGGTGCATGTACTAAGTGGACATTGTGTGTGTGTGTGTGTAGGTACATGTAGTTTCTTGCTGTGAAACGTTTAAAACCGTGTGACCAAACACTTTTTAAGATGACATTCAGGTTGTTTGTTTTTTTGAAAGGTAGTTTGTTCACTTACCAGTTGGAGCAGGGGTAGTTAATACTGGAGGAGTTGACGCGTTTGGTGGCGAAGTAGAAACTTTACCAGGAGTTGTATTTACAACTTGTCTCTTCTTCCTTCCTGACGGAGCCGATGTAGTGGTCACCTTAAAATAAATTTGAGCCGCGTCATGACAAAACCAACATAATGGGTTTGCGACCAGCATGGATCCAGACCATCTATGCGCATCCGCGCAGTCTGATCAGGATCCATGCTGTCCGCTTATCAACCCTATTACAAGTAGAGAAACTGATAGCGAACAGCAAAGATCCTGATCAGACTGCGCGGATGCGCAGGCTGGTCTGGATCCATGCTGGTCGCAAACGCACTATGTTGGTTTTGTCGTGACGCGGCTCATTTATTATATACTTATAAATGACTTATTGAGAAATATTGATGAAAAAAATTCGTATTTTCATTTTCCGTATTTTCACTGTAAAAAATATTTTTCATTGCAGTGAAAAAAAAAAATTCTGTATTTTCACTAGCGTTTTGCTAGACTACTTTCTTCTAAATTGAGCCAAATACACAAAATTTAAACGGAAGTCAATCAAATCAAAATGTCTAAAAAAGAATGAGAAACATGTATATAATAAACAAGAAATTCAAGTAAGTGATATGAAAATATGAAAATTATCATATTTCATACCACTCGATGAAAATATATTATGTATTTATAGAACAAACTTGAATATCCTCTTTATTTTTTAATGTCTACAGATCATAGTTAACAAATCAAATCGAAATTTAATTTAGCATAATGTATCGATTTATTGTGGACTTCGGTGTTGTTGTTGACAAACATGTTTTACCTATGAGGATTAAAGAATCTTAATTATTCATAAATATATTGTTAAGCGAGCATATCCTTTAATTAAAAGCAGTTTATACTGTTTTAAAAGAAAGGAGTCATGTAAGAAAAACAATTCGCCTTATATAATTCATGCAAATATGTTTATAACAAGTATTCTTTACAAATTAAGGTTGATCTCTCGGAAGCATTAATGAAATGAAACCTGCAGACTCAGTTTGATTTAGTCTGTACACGAGGGACAATGAAAATATGCTACATCCCTCACGCCCCCTAGCACCGGCTTGAGCGATAGTCAATTTCAACACTTAAAAAGTGAAACAATGGCCCCGAAGGACCAGAAAAAGTATAACAACTCTGGAGTGAAGTAACACTTACGGGTGCATTCTTTGGTTTTATCGATGTATATCTACAGACGACATCGTGGTTCGTATGTGCGAAGGCGCGAAGGTCCACCAGACATATATGTGTCTGATTAGCGATAACAAGCGCCTTACGATAATCCAAATAAGATGCTGAAATTTTATATTGTAATATTTATAATGAAATGGGTAATGTAAGAAAGATTCAGGGTAACATACACCGTTTTTATTTGAATTGTTGTTACTATTAATATATAAAATTTAGTTAATAAAATCTTAACTAAACAATTAGAATAAAAGCAAAATTTAGGTTATTTATATTGTATATATGCATACTTTTTTTGTTTCATTCGTATACATACATTTTAACTTTGTCATGAAACTTCAAATGCATATTGAGATAAAAATATAACCTATACCCTTGTATAATCTTATATCAAGTCTCAGTCACGAATCATAAGATGTAACCCTTTTGTGGGCTTTACATGACCCAGCCTTACTGTGACTTTTATTGTTAAAGTAAACTATATTATATTGTATTATTTTCAGCTATTGTTGTCTGAAAATAACAATTTTATAAACATTTATGACAATGTTGCTGTGGCAACCGATTATAATATACCGAAATATTTGGCTTTTTGATCGCGCAATACGTAACATAAATTTGGCATGCAATAGTCGTATAATTGCAATATTATAGAAATACTAAGTTTACAGAAACAGCAAGCTAACCTTCACATTGACCCGTCGAATTTAAATGATATCCCTCAGAGCATAAACATTTGGCACCAGTTTTTGTCAGGACACACATATGATCACACTTCTTCAAGGCGCAATAATCTGAAAAAATATATATACATATTTCTTTTAACCAAATTAAAATAATGAAACAATATTGTGTTTATCTAAAATGGGAAATATTCCAATAAACAAAACATCAAATGTGCACGATGTGTTGCTGTCGTGGGTTCATGATTTTTTATTTATTGAATTGTTAATAATAACTCCCCGTCCATGCTTTACCCTTGTGCCCTCTGTTTTTGGTTTGATGGCAAAACGGGGCTCCTTATCGATAGTCCTGTGTGGGTTATGCTTTTATTTTTCCTGTTAAGTGAGGCTTAAATTAAATGTTAAGCTTTCTTGTGGACCTTTCTTCTTATGTTTTAGGTAACAACAGGTCAATTGTTTAGTATAGAGTTTCATGCATTGTTTAAATGTATACAAAAAGTATAATACGTAGATTGTTATGACACTATTTATATGTACACATACATTAAGTTATAGATCCGTTATGGCCAAGAACCGTTTTTAAAACTTCATTTTTTGGTCCACATATATTAAGTTATAGGTCCGTTATGGCTAAAATGTTTTAAAACTTCATTTTTAATCTTATGTAATAGTTTTCAAAAAGTAAGTAATTGGTCAATCATCTTAATCATCTTTTGCTTTCTTATCCCAGTTGGCAATAAGTATACATGTAGTTCTCTTTTTGGCAATTTGTATAGTAATATTGTTTTAATATTTTGTATGGAAGTCAAAATACTACTTAAAGGTAGTTTACATTTTGCTACATTTATGACAAATAATTTCATTCAGCGCTTCTTTCTTTAGGTGAAAATCATCTAGCATGTCCTTTAACATATTTAATTATTTTAACATTCATATTTTCTCTTTCTAAAGAATGAAATAATTTTCGTTTCTAGGGTATAATGTGCCTTTAAATTTGATTTATTACAAACCTGTTCCATTTAATGGCGGTTGTTTCTCCTTGCCATATACAGCAATTCCGTAAATAGTCTCTGGGAAGATATTGACCGTTGTTGATTCAAGTTTTCCCTTGTGTGGACCATCGGTTTTGTTAACCGTTATCAAGTCACTGTTTCGTATATCAGTCACATATACACATTCCTGTAAAAATCATTATTCTTGAGAAATAGATATAGAAATCAAATATTTATTATAAACATACATTTGGCAATAGAATTTGACAGCTTAAAGATACATGAATGTGAAATGTAAATTGAACTGTAGAATGATGGTTTGCAAGTAGATGTATACGTAACAGTTGGTATATGATGGACTGTAGATATATAAACTTTAGTCAATAAACTACATATGAACAATCTTGAAGACAACATTTTGCAAATATTGCTCCCTGAAGAGATACCCAAAATAACAGTGGTTTTGTTTTTGAATTAGAACCCTCTCCTTGGTTTTGCTTGGTTTTCCTTGTCGGACGTCATGTGTTTCTGGGTTTTGTTTGGGGATGCGTGCCTTGAATGCCACCCTTCCTTGTTGATCTTTGGGTTTTTTTTTATATTTTAAGAGGAACGTGTATTCCTTATAAATAAGTTTCAAGCTTTTAAATGTGTGCATCAACTTAATAAATGTGGGCAAATTTGGGGCCTAGTGTTAACCTTTAACCTGTGGAATTTGTGGAATGGATTTGTTCAGCTTTGAATTCTTAACTGCACATTCCATTTTATGGATTTCAATATCGTAATACAAAAAATGGGCTTCGAACAGTTTAGAATCTGGCCAGACTGTACAGGTGTGGAGCATGCTAGTCTGGCTCTTAAATGGTACTTTATAGTCCGGCGGGTTAAGGTTGGATACTGGACACTTGTTGTGTTTATAGTACTGAGGAACTTTCGCCTATTCAGTTTCAAATTCTTCAATATAAGAAAGTTTTAGACAGCAAATAGAATGTGCAGGTACATACATATAAAATGTAAAACATCTTATCGACATATGCTTTGTTTTAAAAGAAAAAGTGAGAATCGAAAGGGCAGTATGGTAAGTGTCACTTCCAATAAAATAGATTTAAAACATTAACCATATGTCACATAATCTACCGAGATAATATTGAGTGCATCTTACAAAAAAAGCCTTAGGGACAAGAAAAAACGATCGTTATATTCAACTAGTAATAAAGCGAATGATAGTTAAACGTCTTACTTGGAAAAGTGCTATATCCAACAAATTAGAACCTGGAATCCTTTTTATAGTATAAACATTTCTGCCATCATAATCAGACGTTGCTATGGTTTCGTAGGCTGCATCTATCCAATAAATTCGTTTCTCAAATATGTCCACCTCCATTGATAAAGGTGACGAAATGTCTTTCCTTACAATAGTCCTTCGTTCAGTCCCGCTTGTTGTTGAGCGCTCTATTTTAGGATGTTTCCCGTTGTCCGACCAGAACAATAATCTAAAGTACAGAGTGGAAATGAAATGCTTAAAGATCAGAAAATAGAATTGTGTATTTTCTATGGATTTAACTCACTACAGTGCTGGACCAGAACCTCCAGGCGTTTGCAGAAATCATGTTCATAAAATAGAAAAAAAAACGCTTTTTACACTTTCCATTCATTATGTTATATAAATCGTTAATAACAGATAAATTAGGCATCTTAAAGTGTATTTCAATGGGTGAAAAAGCGAGATTTAAGCATTTAATTATTCAAGCATATATTGTCCGATAATACCGGAATACGACATTGTCTCACTCATTTACTAAAGTAGCGATATGATAATGAATGAGAAATTTTACGAAATAAGAGATTCAAACTTAATGAAAGGTCAACACACACAAGTGACTTAAGAGAACCTATTAGATTGAGAAAATGAAAGAAATAATGAAAATCTAAGTATACTAACTGTGCCTGTGGATCAACTGCAAGCCCATCTGGGGCATCTAAATGTTTATCAACAATAATCTTGTAATAATCATTGTCGACCAAATTAATGTCCGCAGGTGCTCCGACTATCCAACGGAATACAGAATCACTCCAGTATACTATATGTGTCATCCAATCAACGGCAACTTGAACTGTCCCTCTAGACACACCAACATGTATAAACTTGAAGGTCATTTCACTAACATTCAGAGCTGTGTTGTATCCACAACCAATCGCTATTGATCTGTGTGAGGAAAATTACAATTATTAATATTGTATATTTCACTACCAAGATTAAGTAAAAAGGACATATGATATGAATGTAACACTACTTTAATATTGCATATCAAAATATATAGGAGATACAAGGTCAGATTATAAAAGGAATCTTAGGTTAAAGTGCAATACACACCAACGTTTTGTAAATGAAACGTCACATGACATAATATATAATAAGGCACAGGGTACATGTCATATATAACGACGTTATTTTGGCATCGGTTTTTGCATCAAAATTAGTCAGACATCATTAATGGCTAATGACTTTGATATACATGACGTCACCAACATATTTGTACTGTGTGTAATACATCATTAGTCCTTTCGATTTATATAAGGAACAGAATTTTTTTTATTGCACTTTACTTCGTTTAACACGGTTTAATTGATTAACATCTAAATGATATGTTTTAAAGAATATCACTCAAAAGAAACAGATAAATTATGATATAATTCGAAAACGATGAAGCTTTAGTTAAAGGCCTCTTGAAATACGAAAATAGTTTGTTTTAAATTTACCTACCTTAAATGATAGTCGTATAGATATATACATTTAGTCTGGAATTCGTAGTCAATACTTAGAAAATGAATATTTGGGTTGGAGAAAGCAATTCCTGGCACTGCTCCTGAGAAGTTTTCGTATCCCAAATATATTTCAAGATGACGTAATTGGGCGGCATTTGGGTCACCATATTCGTGCATCACCGTCATTATCATACCATGTTCTAAATTAATAAAATGGATGATGATATCACATAAATGTTATTCATCAATATTCAACACTCTTCCCCCTTATTTCATATTTGTACGTTTATTTATAAATTTCAAGGATGTTTCTTCTTTTAAGGGGCGATGATATATTAATACGCAATTATTTATTATTTTCACTTTTTGCCAAGACAGCTTCTACATATTTCTATTATTTCAAAACCCAGACTGAAAAATAGTTTTTAATATAAGTAAAGTATAATAATTATGCATCCTTTGTTTGTTTATCACTGTTTATGAATCAACAAACGATTGGATGAAAACTTTTCAAAATATTAAAATTTTCTTTTAATATTAAATGTATACTGTTTTGTTGACTTATGAGAACAAGAAAAACGTTAATCACTCAAACCATTATTTTCTTAAGTCTATTTTAATGCATATCGCTACACTGTGCTGTGTTTTAGCTGGATACTGACAAGGCTTGTGAATTTTGTGTTTCAATCTCGTTGCCCTTTCTTAAAACAAGTACTAATTACATAGGAAGGAACTTAGTACGAACTCGAAACCTCTAAACCACTGTTACGAGGTTTAGACGAAAAAGCCACTGCTTCTGAGCTAAATGTAATGTAGTCAATAAATGCAATTTTGAATCTAAATAAACAAAAAAAATGGCAACTAAATTTGTTTACGTAAGTGCTATTACTTATTAAGTTCAACACCTCTGCATTATGAACACCTATTTATCTTTTATCTCTCTATTTATTCATTGGTTAAAAATTCAGTAAAATTTATCCTGAATTTTAAACCACCATTAAGATCCTGGATCCACCCATTTGTACAAAGAAAAGTACGGTGCTAGAGGGCGTGAGGTGAGCAATGCTGTACTTTTTCATTATCCCTCATGTACAGAATCAATCAAAGCGGGTTGGCAGTTTTCGTTAAAATTTGTTGGGATTAATGTTTCCGAGGGATCACCCTTTCTCCAGATCTTTATCATATTTAAAATAAGTAACCTTTGTTTATAGACGTATGTTTGAAAAGATAGCATCATTCATACAACATTATTAGTTTGTATCATAGTGCACCATCGTGATATATTGTTTTAACAAGATAGCAACATCCAATCATTTACATAGCGACTGGTACTCGTTTTCAATTGCATAAATCGTCTGTACTAACGATACTCTGTATAAATAATTTTGGTGCATTTAAAAGGACAGAGTATTCAGAAATCAAACTTTATAAACAAAATAAGTATGATAAAATTCATATCTTAAACATTAAAATTTGTATCATCTTTGTCAGTAAAAATTCTATCTCTTAGAAAAATGAAGATACTTAGAATGAAAATTAATAGGATTTGAATATATATACAAAATCTGTTTATAACTTTATTTATATTTTATTATTCTTTTTTTGTTATTTGCTGATTTTTGTCTTCTTGTTGTTGTTTTAAATGCGGTTATTCCCATTGCACGTTTTTATATTAATCATAAGTGTTTCAAAAACCGCAATCTCCGGTTCAAGGCGTATACAAATAACCTGTTTAACTTGGTATACCCTTTGTGGTGAAACTTCGTGATATTGTAAATAAAAGCAACCATTGATCTGGTTGTGCTTGTGCACAAAATATGAAAATCAAGATATAAAAGAATTCCTTGCCTGTCCCCAACACAGGACCACGGCAAGTAGCCAAGCAGGGCACCAAACAGAACAGGGCACGCGAGCAAAACACAGACGTTAAACTTCAGAAAAAAGTAACCAATGAACGAGCATCTGAATATAACATTTCTGTCGCGTTCCCTTTCTCTGTCGTCACAATAAGTTACTCCAGAAAAAAATAAGCCAATCAATGGACATGTTCTGGGGGGCGGGTAGCTAATACCTGCACTCCAGTTAAAGCACTGTATATTTTTATGTATACGACTTAACTCTAACACATTTTCAACAGAAACGTCCCCAAAATAGGATACAATATAAATATGTGTCCTGTATATTAACATTATGATGGGGAGCTTTTTATATCAACTCTTTCAATAAATCCGTGTGAATGACAGGGCAAAGTTGTTTTTCTACAAAGTTCGATGTCTGTCTGTCAACAGAGAGTTTTTTATTATGATAACATTCGAAATTATGCTTTATAAAAATCATTGTCCTCTTTTTCATGCAAAACTACTGAGTAAATATTTACACAGATATAAACGCCCATTTGCAAACTTTTCTACTTTTTAATACAATGTTTTCTTGAAAGAAAAACGAACATTGAATACATGTAATTCTTATTCCGACGAGATGGTTATAAGGTATTTAAACCCTTTCCAAGCTTAATTTGTTTATAGTACATTTTTTGAATTTTATTTTATAATTTTGTTTGCTTGTTTGTTTGTTTGTTTCATTTTACGCCTTTTCCCAACAGTATTTCAGTCATACCTAGGCGGGTAGTTTCCTAACTATCGTTCCTTGAGAGTTACACCAGTACTACACTACCTTCCTCCGCGCTAAACTACCAAAGCATCTCCCGGGGATCGAACCCACGCCAGAGAGGTAACTGGATAAGAAGTCATTGACTCTAAACCCTCGACCACGGAGGCGGTTATATTATATTATAATTTTGTGAATTTTTCTTTTGTGAAAGAAAGTAAAGGGTTCTGGCTTGAATATGCTAACTTAAAGAATTAATCATTCGATAATATCGATTATATGCATTGATTGTTTTTAGTTTCTAATTGGTGGCCTTAAGTTTCTTATATTACAACTCGATAATGTAGTAAGTTTGTAGATGTTCGTGAAGTTGGCAGCCTAGCGGTGTGAATTTGGCAAGAGTTTGTAGCTTATTTGGTCAATATTCAAGTATTTTATCTTCCAATTGCCAGTACAGGTGCTTTACAATTGAAGAAATAAGCATGGTTGTGAGCTCCCAGTAGGGTTTTGAGCGATGGTTTGAGATCTACAGGGCAGTCATCTTAACAAAAAGACCTTGCCGTTTTCACCAATAACATTCAAATGCAAAATAAATCAGTACGTTTACGGTAGAAAATGGTCTGGTCATTGTTTATGCTTACAAATTAAATTTGAAAATATTGCAATTATTTATGCTCTTTGTATGAAAGATTTGTTTGAACGTGGTAAAACGATAAGTTTCTATCATTTTTATTGTTTTGAAACATTTATCTCAACGATTACGTTTGTTCCCGTGACTTTCAGTATTGTTATATTTTTCTTGTCCTTCGGTGTCATTGATTCCAACAAGTGTTGGAAATTAAGTACCGATCAAGTCTGTGCTAGGTGGCGTGGACCGATGTTGCACTTTTTTATTATCACTCATGTAAAGACTCAATCAAACCTAGTCTGCAATGTTTATGCTATTTTGTGGTTATTAATGCTTCCGAGGGATCAACCTTCAGCTAAAAATGGGAAAATCGTTTAAATTTGCAGCAGTTGCCAGTATGGTCAGTACTTTCATCAGTTTGAAATGAATTGATAAGTTTATCATTATTTTTTATCCCTTTTTCAAGTTTTTTTGTTGTTAAGACATTTATCCGTGTATCTGTATAATTGGAAATGACCTTGATTATTGAACCTGATCTTTCACCTTCGACAAGATGGTATCTTCGTGTTTAAGCAAATATGTATCTAATTTGTTGAAATCCTATGAATTAACAAAGTTATTTCAAACGTTAGCAAATTGTACTTTATTAATGTCAAAAACCGAGCATACGATATATTTAAGTATATTTTAGATGTAATTATTTTGTCTTTGCTTGAATGAAATTTATGTGAAAATATTGACGTTTCTGTTCGTATTTAGAATTATTTGAGTTTTGTGTGGTAAGATATTATTCAAATTTTATCAAAATACCTGCTGTAAAAGCTATTTTCAAAGTCATTTTAGAAACAAAAGGTGAAAATGTTTCATACCGGTAAAATAAGGTGATGAATATAATCTTGCAAAATACACATTTAAAAATTGTTTTAAAAACTCAATGTGTCTTTTTTACGTTTTGTCTGTTGTTTCGTTTCTTTTTAAGAAAAAGATTTTTAGGACTATCGTAGTACTATCTTTGTACAAAAGATGAATTCAGACAATAACCGTATACAGTTTTGTTTAACAATAATTAAGATATAGCGTACGCAATGATATTGCAAACAATGTGTCTTTCACCTCAAATGTAATAAAGTTACTTTTGACAAACACCCCGAGATCACGTTGAAAAAAAAAGAAGTATCCGGTTACATGACTCTAAATGAACAAACAAGTTATGATTGACCTTCAATTTACCGACAAGATATAATTATACTTTAATTAGTAAGTTGTTCCAAGCAGATTATACAGTAATAAGATAATGTCATAATGATTTTACGGAAATTCATAAAGTTATGATGAAACTTCTGACTGGATTGAAGTCATAGTTCATGTAATTGTCAAAACGTTCTGATTCTTAAAACACTTTTTTCCATTAAGAGAATTTGTTCATTCTCTGTATAATATTGAAAACATGTTTGTTTTTCATGTGCATGACATTGCATGTATTTAATTTGATGTTGTATTGCATTGCATGTATTTAATTTGATGTTGTATTTACAAGATACATGTATTGCATACATTAATAAAAAATGTTCTGTTCTGTAATACATAACATCGATGGTAAGATATTTTAGTTCATGACGTTTTATTAATAGGTAAGGACATCACACAGTATTCACTGATTATTATCAAAAAATACATAAGATTCAATATGTTGCACAATGTAATTGTAATGTAAAACTTAAAGTAATGAAATGTAATTGTAACATGTGACACTTACCTCCTGCAAAAGGACTTGGTGGGGTTGTGGAGACTGGTCCAGGTGTCGTTGATGGCGTTACCATCTGGCCATTACAATGTAAGTAAAGTACGAGCACTATAAGTCCGGAAATGCTACCCTTGATTGATGTATGCATTGTCCTTGTGTATATAGAACGATCTCAACACCAACTTAATCGCTTTACAAGGTTCACAATATTAAGAAAATTTCTTTGCTTGCTTTTAAGCTGTTTTCAGCATTTACTTCCTGTAGTTTTTCATCTCTAAATCTATCTGAAAAAAGGAAGTTATATAATTTAAAATATATGCTATGTCAATTGTAACAATCAAAAGAAAATATATTTGTAGTGATAGTTTTGTTTTACATAATTGCATGTGCGACCATGACGTCACAAAGGTAGTCACGAGTATGTCTTACGTCATGCATAATGACACAAAAAGATGCCAAATATCGATTTCTACTCTTTTTAGTTTCAGATCAGATTTATGAGCATCCTGGAAAGAAGAAACAAATAAAACCAGACAAAAAACAAGCCTAAAACTTAACACAAGAAGCAACAAATGTCCATCTTTAATGACACAACACAGATCAAAGTTGTATATCGTATTGTCGTATAGACAACGTGTCACTGCAAAATAAAAGCTCTATTTACTCACAATCTTAAAATATAAAAAAATATAAATGTTAAAAAAAATTAGCAAAATTATATTTATTTTATTTTCCATAAAGACACCTAAATGTGATGAGTGTATGCTCTAATTTGTAGAAATTACATCTTGGCTAACATTTCGTTTTCTATATATTTGTTTCAAGATATGCAAATCAAAATTGTTCATTTCAATCTCTTTTCTTTCTTTTTTACATTTTCTCCGTTACGAACTACAAAAGGGCTATAATTATACCTGTCTATTTTGTAAAACTCAATTTAAAATGATATGGTGTAAGTTTCAGTAATTGTATGTAATGGGATCGTATCATGTAAAATTGAAATGGTAAAAGCTACAAGCTATAATTATATCTCTTTTAATTTAATTTATCTGCCATGATCTTTATAATATGAACGACTTATCATGGAAAAAACGAGTTGCATTGGTGTCGTCAAACATATGTTAATATACAGCGTTGTGACTTGATACTGCTTGTACCAAAATTAAATTTCATTCTAACACACTACATGATTCCCCTTTCAAAGAGATAGGGCAATCAACTTGCATTATTACACGATATGTGCACACCATTACTAAGGAATGCTTACATGTCAAGACGTCAGATATGACGTCACTCAACCAAATGACGTCCTGTAAATGACTTCTACCCTAAATGCAGTTTAACATACTTTCATCAATTCTCATTAGATTAGCACGTTAAAATGGAAATCGATTAATTTTTCTTGCATTCTATAGAGGATATTTGTTTAGTTCAGTGTAAGATCGGAATATATTTCACCGAGTGAGCACCAAAAGGTATATTTCACGAGTGGCGCAGCCACGAGTGAAATATGAACTTTTGGTGTTCACAAGGTGAAATATATTTCGATCTTACACTAAACTAAACAAATTTTCTTTTTATTATATGCAAAGAAACGTTTTAAAAAGACATTAAACCTAATACTGAATGAAAAGCGCGCCAAATAATAATACAACGTGACGTCATTTATGACGTCACGTCATTAAGTTGGTAACCAGTTCTGTGCACGCTGGTATTTCACTGAAACAACGTAAGGGGCTAAAATTCAAAACAGTGAAATTATCAAAGTGGTAATTTCACTGTTTCAAACAGTGAAATTACCAGTTTTAAATCACTGATATATTTCTATAAACCACCGAAAAGCATGTAATAAAGTATAATAATACACGGTAATAGTTCAAATGCTTTGTAATTAGTCACTAAGGCTCATAGACCTTCCTGATTGTAATTCTGCGCATTTGAACGCACCCAGAATTGATATAAATTTCCTTAACAAAGTGTAATATCATTAAAACATTACACGGGAAATTCTATTGCTAGTAAGGCGCAATAAAAGACGATTTCGATCATTGTAAAAAAGTGTATGACATATATTCCAGGCATAGGTTATATCTATTTTGTCGTTTTATAATCTTTGGACTTTCAAATGTAAAATTTTGACCAAATATTTTGTTTCTTAATACTTGAATTTGAAATTTGAATTATAAGTACCATTTAAGACATACATAACAGAAATAACCGGGATGATAAATATAGATTGCCTTACTTTCGCACTTTTATGTTAATGTTTGAGTGCCCGCTTAGCCATTCAAAATGAGAAAACAGAACTTTATTGCCCTTAGCATATAAGTATTTAAATATCTGATTAATTTGAAAGTAAAATGTTTGTAGAAATAAATATTTAAGACTTTTAAGTAATAAAAACACATGTTAATCAGATACTTGTGCTACATTTAAATAGATGAAATAAATTTCAACGCTTATTTAATTTCATTATCTTTCTTGAAGTCTTTTATAGCTTTTTCAAATGTCTAAAATTGTTTTAGACGAGATTTTATATTTGTAATATAACAAAACATGACGCAACAGCAAACTTTAACCGCTATTTGCAAGTCATTTAAACAACTTTTCAAACAAAAATTTATTTAACATCATGGATTACTTATTTGCAAATCTATAAACATTTCTTTTTTAGTCGCGATTCTCCTTTAAACACATATTCATGGTGTATTTTGATAATAAAACATTAAAACTTATAAAGATATGTAACGATAATAAAAACAAAACGCCCCATACTTACAATACAACTAAAATTTAAGCGTTATTTGTAATTGAATAAAAATTGGGCCAAATATAATATCTCAAGCCCTACATTTGGTTAAGAGTTCGGTTTATATATTTTACCGATAGCACATTTAAATAAATAGCAAAATCGTTTAAATGAATTATCTTTCCAATACTTAAGGAAAACTAAAGGCATGAATGATCACTAAACCAAAAATAATTTTAGCCATAATGTTAAATAAAATTAAGCAAAAATATTGAGAGTGTTTATTCAATTATAGTCGTGGCATATGAAATAACATGAACATCGTAACACGAGCCAGACTAATTTGTATGAGGGGACATAGCCCCCCGAGTATTAATAAGATTGCGAAGTGTTTTTGTGTTTTTTCTCTTTACTATGTATCATAGGCAAAAATTAAAAAAAAACACGTTCCCTGTCTGCACTGTCTGTCTGAAACCCCAGAAAAAAGTAACCAATGTACGAGCACCTGATTATGACTTTTTCTATTGTTACTCCTTTCCCTGTCGTCACAATAAGTAAACCCCAGAAAAAAATGTGCCAATGAACAAGTATGCTCAATTTTTGTCCACGACAGACAGCAAGGTAACTGGAGTGCAGGTAACTATCTGCACTCCAAACTATGAAACAATGCACCAATACAACGTTTGAAATTACAACTATATATCAAAATATAGACGGGTAAATGTGCTCACCTTATAGTATCCGAATTTAAGTCTTGTTTAATTCACAGTTATTAATTACATAACTTTTGGAAATGAATTAATAATGCTTTTCAAGTCATCATACAATAGGTTATCTGCCTGAAGTTGAACTTAATGCATAAATTAATTAGTTGAACGAGTTATAAAATTATATAATAGGTTATATATTTAAATCAACCAGTACAATTATCTGGAAAAGGGGTACAGCTAGACGAATATAGTATTATATTTACACCATACACAAAATAAGAACATTTTGCAGTTGAAATAGTAACTTTTTTCATTGACACACCTATAGTGTAAAGTTTACATTCAGCGTGCATTTATTCTATGTTTGTAGAACGCAAATGACGTCACGTCATAATATATGCAATAAATTAATTTTAATCAAATTTCAAAGGAATTCAACTATAAAATCAGATCTATGCATTCGCTTTGCTGTTATAAGAAGGAACATCGTTGTTTTAATATTATTATGAAAGACCTTTGTAAATGTTCTTTCAATGATCGATTAAAATATTATATACATGTATTAAAACCTGTATTGGTTGAGAAATGACACACTAACTTCTCAAATAAAATACTCTCATAATGTCTTGTCAGTATTTATAAATTAAATACTGTATTAATGTTATATTCACAAATTTTAAAACGTAAATAAAATAAAAAATCTGACGGTAAAGCAAAGTAAAAAACAACTTCTTAAAGCATAGCTATAAATTTTGCACTTCAATATGCTAATTTCTAAAATTTTAATTTTATTCTATAAACTATATTTTGAGACACATGACCTGTCATAAATCAAAGATTCACATAGTGTTTATGAACTTCTAAAGCATGACTTTTCTTTTGCGTCGCAGGGATTGGTACAACATGACTTACAACATTAAGAAGGCTGTTGTGTAGGGGATACCATGACTGATGGTGATGTTGGGAATAGGTGAACAATGGGATGAAACCTGAGTTGTGTCGGTCTGTGTCTGTTCATATGATAATGACAAAGTTTTTGCGGTGTAAAAGCCAAGTAATTTGATGGGGGTATATTCAGTTTCTTTTCAGTTTATATTTAAATTTGTTTTTTAACTGATTTAGTAAGTACCTGTGTTTTGTATTTTATATTTGTTTTATATCTACTGTTCCAGTAAAGTTGAAAAATGCGTATTATCTTCGACGTTATATATTAGAAAAAAATATTATGAAATTGATAAAAACAATGAGTGTCTTTTACAAAATCACACGGTCGTGGTAAAGCTGGTTTTAGCATTCACCCTTATTTCTTATATTTAATAATAAAATAGTACACAAACAATCAGTCCAGCAAATACCGGGGGCGGCAGGGTGGAGTATAGCTTATAAAATTACCGGAAGTCATTGTGAAAACAAACAGACTACGGCCGAAAAAGTGGAAAATCAACATAAGCTAAAAGTATGTGCAATTACAAAACATTTCATATTTGCACGTAAGGTTTATTTCGTTAGATATTTCCTAAGATATGATTTTGGTCCTTATTTACATACTCGTATATTATTTTGTAGTAAATAAAGTTACGTAAAATGTATTTCAATAAGGAAGTTATGTTATCTGTTCAAAAAGCCAGCCAAGACATTTTAGAAATTATATTACTGACATCTTTTGTTCTCAAATATGGCAAGTTAACCAACAATCTATGCTAACAATATGTTTAAAAAAAATAAACAAACAAAACGTATCATTTAAGACATAACAATATGAAGTGAGCATATCAAGTATTGCCCTTTTTTTGCATGCATGCATTCATCTTATAAAATGGATTTTAAAAGTCTTCTTTACATTTCTTTAAAACATTTTATTCTTTAAAGCCTAATACTAGTATATTAAAAATGAACTGATATATGGTGGAAGGTACGCGATACAATGAGTTTTAACGTTGATAGTATGGAATATAACAACAAACCACGAAATAATTTTACATAAACGTTGTTGGCAAGTGTGAGAAAAATGAGCCTATGTTACAATGAAACATGTCATGACAAAACCAACAGAGTGCGTTTGCGACAAGCATGGATCCAGACCAGCCTGATCTGGATCCATGCTGTTCGCTGTCAGTTTCTCTACTTGTAATAGGGTTTGTAAGCGAACAGCATGGATCCTGATCAGACTGCGCGGATGCGCAGGCTGGTCTGGATCCATGCTGGTCGCAAACCCACTATGTTGGTTTTGTCATGACACGGCTCAAATAGTCATATGGCAGATAATAAAATTTCCTTTAACAAAATAAAATATTATTTAACATTCTGAATCACTTAGAACTTTATCAACATTTCTGAATAGTTACTTTATAAGAGTATTTAAATGATACATTTTTATATCAATATTTGAAATATTTTTGGAAAATGGTACAATTGTAGACATTCAAGAATTAAAAATTTGAAGGTAAGAATTTGAAACTATTTAGGTTTATTTCCTTACATACACAACTTTTTATACTTTGCATTAGATTCTAAATGCTGATGGTTGCAATTCAGATTTATCATGTGATATTATGGGGTAAGTACATGTAAAATACAGTGTTTGGCATAAAAATGTTTAAACAAATATATAAAAATCGAGTATGTCATTTCCAACAAACTGTTTCTCTGTTTTTCATTGTTCTCTTAGAATTCCCCCATTTCTAAATACAAAAATATCAACATTCTAATTATGAATTATTTTAGATAACCGCTCGATCACTTCTCAGTCATGCTGCTCAGTTTGCCCATTAGACATTCAGATTAATTATAATTCTAAGATAATTTGAAGTAAACTCAATGACTAATTATGACAATATCATCGTTGTACCATCTGTATTATATCAAAATTGAGATATCTTTATGTATTCCTTATTTCTTTGGTATAGTTTATGCTCGAATATCAGTTTCTCCTTCCTAACTATAATTTTATCACAACATCCTTAATTGTACAATATCTATTGCAGAAAATTACAAGTTCAGTGAAGTTTGTTTTGCAAAAGAGATAAATGCTACAGATGAGAATACTTATTATAGCTGTTCAAATGGTCTGTTTTACTCACACAATGACATCAAAAGTGTCATCTCTCTGTCAACTTAAGTTTTAAAATATGCGCTACAACATAGGGTCAGTAACAAAAATATAAAGTTCTGAATTACTTTATTTTTTTATTTATTCAAATATATGGGATTTATTTGTAAATACCTCATTAGTCAATGCACATATTATTGAATTATATATTGAATTATATTATAGCGAGTCAAATACCCTTTAAAAATGAAATTGAAATAACTGACAAACAAAAGGGCTGACAAAAAAAAAAAATGAGAAGACAAATTTAGTTTGGGGAAATTTTTTCCCTTTTTCCATACAAAAATTTTCCCCGTCCTTGAAAAATTTCCCAAAAAAAACTTACCACCCCCAAGGGAAGCACCACTACAAGTTTTCTGGTTTTTAATCCCCCATCCGTTTTCTAAACGTACGTTTGGGATAAAGTTACCTTTCAAGTAGTTCATTTTTTTTGATTAAAATTTGAATCGCATTTGGTTTTTTCCCTTTTTTGCATCGCGAAAATCCCCTTTCCAAAAAAATTAGTTTTAATGTATTGAATACTGCAGCCTTTGGGCAAAATTTCAGAATAGACAAGTGTGGAAAACATATTTGATTTAGTAGATGCTAGGTATGTTTACATGCAGAATAAATTGTGTATATTATGAAATAAGATAGTATTTCGACGTCAAAATATAAAACCATGAGTTTGCATATATAAAGTAAACATCTGTTCATACGAGGATGCACAATTTATCATACATTTAAAAGTTTTTTAAGTCTGTCTGTGTTTGTGTTTTTTGTTTTTTGTTGTTTTGTGTGTGTTTTTTTGTTGTTGTTTTTGTGGGGGTAGAGGGTCTCGGCGGAGGGGGTGTTGTTTCTTAAGACTTCTTTTTTTTGTTGTCAAAATTATAAATGTGTATTTTCTGTCTTTATTACCAGGTTAACCAGACTCTAGTTTGGAATAGTTTTATCTTATGCTAGATACTTGTTCTGTAGAAATATCACGTTGCCATGAAATGCTATCATGTCATTAGTTATACAAGCTGCTGACCTTATATACGAGAGAATATAGCCAGAGTGAGGTAAATATTGAGGTCATCAAGGCTGTATTTTTCAATTTATCCAGTCAGCAACTTGTGAAAGGACTTGTTATTATTAAGTTCACAAAAAAACCATCCTCCTCAACTGGATGTTTTTTTTCTTTTGCCATTAATTCATTGATTTTGCAATCTGAGATTATTAAAAATTGTGACTTGAACTTCAAGTAACTATATACTTTAAATTGGGCGTGTATTTTCAACTTTGAACTTTAACTATCATTTTTCTTCTTCCAATAAACTTCAGTCCCAACTTTAGCATGTATTTACATTCAGTCACTTCATATTTTTAATTTGATTTATGTTGCAATTTGTTAAAATTATAACAATTTTCATTGTTTTGCATTCAAAAACGTTAAATATATAGTGTAACACCACTGTTTCTGTACAGTGATAGTATAGTAATTAATATAATTTTATAACAGAAATGAATTAAAAGTGAAACTTTAACAAATTAATAGAAATATAAGTATTCTAACACGTATTTTGTTCGGGGCACCTCTGTATCAAAAGTCCTAAATAGAACATTACTGGAGGTCTACATTTTGTTTGTAATTCACAGTACAAGTAACTAACATGAACGTATAAATGAAATACCTTTATGACATTTTATGATAATATCTAAACCAATCATAGACTCGACCGTCAATACAATTTAAAGACAAAAAACGTTGAATAAAAGATATGCAAGTGAATATTATTAATTAGATTAAAATCGTGGTTTTTGACTCATTAATATGCATCAATGCGTTTTGGTATTTTGATATCAAGCTTTGAGACGGGAACGCCTATATGACAGATGGCCTTTTAAGACTTAGAAATTTATTTATTTTTTATTTTCACAATAATGAATAACAAACATCGTACAAATAAATTCATAAAGCTCGTAAGCTTATATAGTATCTTACTATATTCAAACTTTTCTCTGCTTTGATTAAACTGCATGCAAAGATTGTAAAGATCCTTCTTATACATAGTAAACATTTCTTATAAAACAAAATTACTTTTCTATGAAACTAGTATTGGTTTTCAAAAATTACATTGGGTTGTCATGACAATGTAACATATAGAAATAGAATGATAAATTACTAAATCAAATTTTGAAAATCCATAAAATACGAATGCTATCAATTCTTGTGGGAAATGTATATGTGATAAATTCAACAATCAAACGGATAAATAAATTTATTTCACAGATATTATTTGTACATGTGTATAGTCAGTTACCAAAGCAACTATAATGTATTGAAATATTAAGAAGGACCGTTATTACTGTTTTGAAATGTCTACTTAAATATTTAATATAAAACTTGTATTTGTTAAGGTATTATACAGAAATATCTTTCATAAGATATTTTAATATCTTCCCGGTGTATTTATGAATATAAATCTACGTATTTTTTGTAGTCATAAATTTTAAAACGTAAATGTAATTCAAACTTGACGGTGTAGCTATGTAAAAAACAACTACTGATATTACAAACATATTTTGCATTTCAATATGCTTATTCCTAAACTAAAAAATAAATATATAAAAAGGAGTGTCGGAAATACTTTTTGACACATGGCATATCATAAATCGAAGATTCATGATGTGTAAATTTAATTATGAAACATGTTTTTTATAGGTTTTTTATTTTCATCGCAAGGATTGGTTCAACATTTTCTTAAAGCATTAAGAAAGCATTGGGAAGGGATACCATGATATCAGGGGGTGAAAGCTGAGATACGTCGGTGTGTTCATATGATAATGACGGGGTATAGGGAGTATTATTTTTGTTGATATGCCGTATACGGTTGCAGTGCACTTAATATTTTGGGTTTGGTTGGTTTGTTTTCCTAACTTATCAAGTAGTTACGTATGTCCTGAATATTGTTTTGTAAGTGTTCGTATAAAACCGACTGAACACGAAAAGAGCGTATTAAAAGATGTCATATAATGTTAAAATATTGAGAAAACAGAACAAATAAAATAGAACATTGTAAGCAAAGACCACGTCCTAAATTAGACAGTATCTATTGCAGTAAAAATAGAGAAAACAGAATCCCGATTGTAAATAACCTGTTAACCACGATATTATGCGTTCACAAAGACTTAATATTTGTAACAGAAATTAATCTATTTGAAAGTCAAACGAACGTCATGTATAAATTGAAATAAATAAAGACGTGCCTATTTACAAACACATACATAGTCCTGGAAAGACTAACTAATGCTGAAACATTGGTCATCGCAACATACCAAAATAAGAGCAAGTTGCTCGTAACTAGGCCTGCGTTGGAACACAATGTTAAAACACAACAATATTTCGTCACATAGAGAACGATATAGAATTGTAGCATATATTACAATAACTATTTATACTAAATACAACGAAATCTTATTAGTTATAACTGAACTATATAAATGGTGATATTTCAATTAATTAGTATTAATATTCAAGAGGTATTTCATGATATTTCTTTTCGTAGCGCGTTTTTGTATAATTGTAGAAAACGCCAATAAGGAGAAGACACACATTCTGTTTTGTAACATTGCAGTGGAAAATGTTAATTTGCAATGATCTATATTGATGTTACGAAATAAAATCTTGAAAGTCAATGACCTTGGTTAAAGAGTTAAAGATACAAATACTTAAGTACTTACGCCTCATTTACACTGTATTTTAATAAGATGCAAAAGTGCTTTGATTGAAAATATATAGATTGACACTAATGCATATTTAGTGTGATAAATTACAATTTCATATCATGAAATAGATCAGTAGGCTGGGTAACATTCATTTCATTAAAACAAGATTGCCTATTGCGTATGACTATCATCAAATAAAACTTTTGTGAGTTAATGGAATGTAAAACACGCCATGACTTAAAGTTCGCTCTTAAGTCGATGATTAAAGATATTTGCGATATAGTGTTAAGTGAAGTGCAATTTAAAGCAAAACGGATGCACTTTTAATGAAATGGTTGATACAATTATTAAATGGTAAATATCAGTTTGATTGGAAAGAAATGTTCCCAATTTAGTTCGAATGAATATTAAATTTTTTATATAGAATATATATACAATATAAAGCAGCACGACTCCATATTCGTGCTAATTTTCATAACAAATTTTGAAAAAGTCTTGAAAAGTAAAATATTGGGAAGTGAACAAAAAAATTAATTAACATGCAAAAGACATGTAACAATCCAAGTAAATAACCAACAAGAAGTCAAAATATGCAAAAGTAGCCCTAACTGTGCTAGTCACTCAGAAATTTATTAATAAATCATATTTCATGTCAATAATTTCTTGAATCTAAATTTTTTTCCAATTTTCTTTAATTCTTATTACACTACTGCAAGGCTTTAAAAGAATTCAATTAAAGTATACATTAGCTATCAATCTACAAAATACATTTATAAATAATATGTATAAGTAATTAAATTAATTTATATTTTAAAGAAACAATTAAAGATACACAATGACTCAGAAACAGAAATTTTGATATAATGTTTACATAATGGTTTTAGAGAATGTATAATGATTGTTATCAAAAACAAGTATTGATAAATGTGAAATAAATTTAACATTAATTTAAACCAATTTTACAAGTTTCTTGCAGCAGTAATGATTATGTTGTAAATAGAAAGAGTAAAAAAAGAGTTGTGTTTTTAAAGATATATTATGCTCATCCTTGAGTAAAATATTTTAATCACTTATTTATTTATTGAAATCTATGAAATTCTTACTGAATTTGTCTATTTTGAATAAAGGAATGAATTAACTATGAATGGTAAGCTGATTCCCTATTACAGGTCAAATAAAGTAGGTTTTCTTTCTTTTAAAAGGTGCCAGTTTTTTCAAGGACTCTCTATGTTCATATTGTGACCTCCTAGAGTTTATTGAATTTTAAACATAACATATTAGCATGTTAATTTATATTTACAAAGAGTCTGTGAAGCAATTATCAATACTTTTAATATTACATCTGCGCATGGAAATAGTATATCAACAATCACTGTTTTGAAAAGTATAAGTAAACTCAAAATATACTTATTTATAAGATAAACAAGGTATCAAAGGGAGCAGTATGACAAAAATCACGATTTTCCAAAAATAACCAAAACATGTTCGTCATATCGGCGACACCACACAGATATAGGTTTTCTATTTTGTAATATAATACCTCAATGACTGCGTGTTAGGACAAAAATTAGTTTATATTGTATAACGATATCAAGAGGTGATGACGATGGTATATTTATCAGGACGTGAAATTAATACCCTTATAATATATACACCATGGCTGACCTGGCATCTGGAAGTAGGAGCAAATTATAGGTTTGAATTTAGTAGTGTGTATCCGTTACACTCGTGACATGGCATACATGAACCTATCTTGTCTATTACCTTGTCATAAAATAGAATTAGATATGCACTGCTTCAATGGCTTTAAAAGAAAAAAAAACGTCTAGTACGTTCACAGGACGGTCATTGACTTGACATAACACACATTAGCCTCAACTTTAACCTGTATCTTAAATGCTTTATATTGTTCTACCCTATGCAGGAAAGCTAAATCAAATGTTTGACATTTGAGTTATGGGATGCTTATCTCATTTTTATACATCTTTCAAAACAAGTACGATTCGATTTTTCAAACTTTTTATATTTTATGATTTGGTCTAAGGTCGCACCAACACAGTATAGGTCATATATGGCGACTTTTTAGTTTTACATGTGTGTGAAGATATGTTTACAACGCAATATTAACGTTAATATTTCATATAAAAATATTGTTTATTACCATTCATTTCGATAATGCACTTATTACCGGATTGTTATACTTTCTTCTGTATAATAAAATAATGGTATTTCACGTGGAATTCTTTTGATGAGATATGTTAAACATTATGTTATTCAATGATAACAAAACCATGAGCCGGATCTAAAGTTATATAAATATTACATTTCATCTAATAATGTGCATAATATTGTAAAATAGGACACATGAAAATCATGCACATTCAACGGTTGAGACTACGTTATGTAAAATGTAGAATGAAGATACATTTAGGTGATATCTCACGCTGTAGGTAAAATATTTATATTGAGCAGTATTTGACATTTTTAGAGTGCATAATATTTTTGATAAGCATTTTAAAGTTGCATGCCTCTAGAGCTAAACTATTTCAAGAAAATAAAACTTGAGCAAAATGTTTAAAGATTTTATGAAAAATAAAAATATTCGTGATTCAAGTAATAATATACATGTTATGTTCGATTAATTACTGATTTTGCAGTATTCAACACCATATTTCTACCACGTGACTAACGCAGCAAGGGCTATTTTTGCATATTTTGACCTTCTTTTGGTATTTTGCGTAGATTGTAAGTGCCCTTTGCAAATTGTAAATAACTTTCTTTGTTCACTACACAATATTTTACTTTTAAATAAATATTCAAATGAATCTGAAGCCATGTTGCTTTAACACAAAGTATGTTTATTTTGCTCTGTAAATTGTAAACGTGTTCTAATAACAAATCATAAACCCAAACGGTGGCCTACTGGTGGTACAACGACCGCAATACAACAGGTTACAGGTTCGAGGTTCGATCGTCGAAGGATTATGTTTAAACCATCGTATTAATTATAATGAACAAAGTTTTATAAAAAAAAAAGCGGATAGATTATTGACTATGTATCAAAGGTGTGGTATTGTATGGTTTCAATGCAAGATTTTCCGTGAAATAGCATTGTAAATCGTACTCTAAATTCGAGTGTGAACACTTTGGCCAGTAGAATTATAAAATTGTTCATGGTGACTTTTAAATGTGTCCAATGATTCACAGTAACGAAACTAACGTGATTAAAAGAAATAATATGTAAGCATTATTCATACGTAATAAGCAATTTAAAATATCTAAACAAACATAAAAGGAGTAAAAAGTTAGTAAAAGTCGCGAAAACCTGAAATCTAAAACAAGTATTAGTATCTTCAATCGGAAAGATACACAAGACACTTTCATTTTTTAAACGTGTGTTTGAAATGATATATTTAAAAGGATCATAAAACAAATATTGTCTATATGTAGTCAGCAAAAATGCCGGAGATTACGTAAATGATACTATTCAGCAAAAAATATCGAAGTAATTGCGTATCACGATTAACTGATAGTAAAAACATTCACGTGCACCCCTAGGGTACTGTCGTCAAATAGAAATCTAGTCTTATTATATTTCATGATGACATATTTTTGAAATTAACGCTAAAAGCTTTAAAATCGCTGCAAGCCATCCTACATCGATCTTACATAAGCATGACGGTTATCAATTTTTTGCTATATGTTAAGTAATATGACTAATAAAGTACTTGAAAATCTAATTTAAGAAAATATTTGATATTTTAACAGTCCACATGTCTTATAAATAATATCATGTTGATGTTCTATTAAAAAAAATCGTCACGACGCAACTGCGCATTACATGTTTTATAACTAAATAAAATAAAGTAGAATATGATACAAGAATATAATATGCTAAAATACAAATAAATAAAAAATTTGTTAAAGATAGCCATTATTAATAAGACATCGATCATATTTTGAACAATAAATATATCATATTTCAAAGGTGGACCGTTACTGACCAGGTGGAAATTCAGACCCATTTCGCTGTAGACCGCAGACTGTTAGGTTTGAATAACACTTGGTACTAAGAAAAAATGTATGACAATTTCGACTGTGAAGCATAGATGTATTTTATGATACAAAGTTTCAACTTAAAATGCATATATTTATGTTTTATACTATATTATATGGACAACAGCATAATATACATGAAATCTGGAATGATATAATGATTGAAATGTTTTGAATGTTATTCTTCTACCTTTGGTACCTAAAGGTAAAATTATTGCTAAAAATGTGGAAAAGGGTGACCCCTCGGAAGCATTAATCACATCAAAATTACATGACAATTGCAGACTCGGTTTGATTGACTCTTTACATAAGGGATAATAAAACAATGTGCAACATCCCTCACGCCCCTAGCACCGGCCGGGACAGTACTCAATATTCAACACTCAATGATCCCGAAGGACCAGAAAAATATAATAACATTAAAGTGAAGTAAACACACTAAACATAGATAAACACCTTATCAAATAAACAACTCTTTACCATGTGTTCAGCATTCATACAATAAGAATTCATAAACAACACAAATGATATTCCAAAAAAACTAGAAGACCAAGAGGTTACATGAATATGGAGTCATCATGCATATAAAATTTACATTAATTTTAACTTGAAATAAAATCTACTAAACCCGTAATGACCTATATCCTATACTAGCAAACGCATTCGTAATGATTAATTTCAATAATTCATAGGAATGTCAATCTATTGGGCTACACACGCAGGTATTGATCTTAGCACATGAATAAATAAGTAAGTGATATTGTGAACTATTGTATTAGTATCACGTTTCTAAGAATGTCTACAGCCCAATATTGCATCTAAATATAAATATTTTTAAGGCGATATGTTCTAAATATAAATACGATTAATTGCACGGCAGTTGTTTTCTTTTTTGTTTTGTTTGTTTGTTTGATTTTTGGTGTTGTTTTTTTTTGTTGTTGTTTTTTTTGTTTGTTTGTTTTTTTTTCTGTTATTGTTGTTGTTGTTGGTAGTGGTGGTGTTTGGCACTGTAAAACGTATTTTTGTAAACGTTTTAAGCCATAATCAAGCACCTACTTGCTTTAAACATAGCCATCGGAGTATCCGTATTCAAATTATTCACACTTAAACATTATTTAATTTCAATATTAAGTGTTTATACACACAATGACATTTTGCACTCTTAAAATTACTCATTGACAATCATTTTATTTGTGGGCAAATGGGTCAGATACGTATATTTTATGTAAGCAGGGTTATAAATCATATTGTAGTTTTTATTGAAGATAGATGTACCTTCTGTGAAAGGTTTAATCATGCGAGGTATATCTAAAATTAAATCAGCATATACCCCTATAATTTTCTTTAATTTCAAACGGTTTACAAAGAGATAAAAAAGGTCATGAAATAGCACTGTTATACAACTTTGACTTCTAAAATACGACTTTTTTACACTTGATATAGCTCTGCAATCTTTAATCATCGAAACCAGATATTCATTTCTTAAAGGATTCTTTACTTTTACTATTATTTTACTATTATTTACAAAGAAAAACAAATGTCAGTGCATTATCGTTTAAGCGTTTTTAATCTTTGTCAAAAAGTAATTTTGTGCCAAAGATGAAATTATTACTTTGATTAAAAAGATAGAAAAAGCAAGTACTGTCAAATAAAGTATGCCTCTCAGTAAATATGTGACAATGTTAATGAACACTTAAGTATATGTGAGGTTATGTGATAGAGACAACATGAGCAAACAAATTTTTGTTATAACAAATAAAAATTGTTTGACTTGAACGTTGCATTTGTATAGCATTTTTCATTATATTGATAATACACTTGAAATGGAAGTAGCTATAACTGACATGAAATTTTAAAATGACACATGGGCATGTTTTACATATTATGGTCCAATGAAACAGTCATGTTGTTCTTCTTTGCGTTTTTTTTAAAACATGTTGTACAAACTCTTTTATTATGCCATATATTTTTAATGTTATCAGGTCATTATACATCATTGACTACAATATTGAATTCTATTGGGTGAGAATACAACTGTCAAAACAAAATTAGACTCTGAAAATGAAAACAAGGCTATATAAAGCCACGATTTCAACCTCGCTAATCCATTATTTCCACTTCACTAACTCACTATTTCAATTTCATGACTTCAACGTCATGAATTCATAATTTGAACATCACGATTTCAGCTTTGTAAATTTACGATTTCAATGCATGAAGTTGAAATCTTGAATTCATCCTAACCAATATTGTTTTTGTACTATAAATCAAGTTATTTGAATTACGTATTATGTAGGATAGTGTGTGCAGATATTGAATACATTTGACAATACATTTCTTACAATACCCTTTCCTCTTTTATATCTTTCTTACTTTAACTGTATTTATAATGACGTTGTTTAAGATTTCTTCAGACCAGGAAGTATATGCCTTAAGATTTTACCTATAGAAATACAACTGCACGAAGCGCATTGACCTTTGTAACTAGAGGTAATAAATCAAAATATACCATTATTTGATATAATTGATATGCATGTATGGAAAGAAGAATGGACGGATGGATGTACGTACGTACGTACGAACGAACAAACGAATGAATGAATGAACACTTCGTGTTTTTTTTTTCGTAAATGTTACTTTGGCATTTTCCTCATTAACGAGTGAAAATAACCACTTCATCCGATGGTTCTTGTGGTTTATTTATTCTTTATTTATTTTTTTTTTCATCTATTTTATTTATTTTTGTTCAAGTACGATTATGGATAGAATTAAGCTCATAAACCATTTGATGTTTGCCTAGACTGACGCACGGAGAGACGATCGAACAAACGAGTCTCAAAATGTATTTTCCGACAGCAAGAACATTTAGACTCCTTACACTTGATGTCCAGTAAGCTGATTATTTCAAAATACATCAGATTTCAAAAATATAATGATTGTGTTCAATAAACAATTATGTACGTTTCCAATAAACAATGACTATATTTAGAGTAAACAAAGAAAACGTGATTTATATACTAGAATATTAGACGTTTTGTCAACATAAATGTTTGGATAATGTGTGGCAGGGTTTTGTTGGTGCGGCGTTTCTTGAGCGTCGCTCCCCCTGGTAATGTTTATTCCTTCATATTTTTTTATATTAGTAGGAAAATTAAACAATTTAATCCCAAAGGTTTAGCAATAAAGGCAGTTTTACACAGAGGCTGAAAGGTATAAAAACAGTACATGATTTGAATTATTAAAATAGTGAACATAGTTTTCGTGACCAGAAAGTTTACATCCTAAAAATATCAATAATGAGTTAAACATTATTCATATCTTTAGCTATAGAATTAAACGCCCTATGACCATGAATTTAATAAGTTAAAATCGTATATTAATTGATTTCCATTGCATATGTACAGATTTTAACTTTACATATCAGCGGCTTTGCATTTAAACATGTATGTCTACGTAGGTTTTATACCCGTTAGAACTATTTCTGTGCGTCTAATATTTACAATAATAGTTTGAAAATGTTATTTAGTTTCCAGCTAGGTTCCTTTTTAACAGCAAAAATTGATGGCGTATGTATACATTTATTTTTAACCTAAGTCATAGTTTGATCAATTTCAAAAGAAAGTCAATAAAAATAACTATGATATTTCACACTTTATATCAATAAGAATAATACAATGTTGCGGCAAATATCGGACAAAAATACGAACCCTTAAGAATTGAAAAGTAACTTAACAAAATGGTTTAAGACGGCGCACATTTAACTATCCAGAATTTGACAATTTTCTAAATTTTGTTGAGGCAGAAACACATGTATTTACGAACATTCAATATCATTAAAAAAACATTTTTCTTTGCAGCCAACCGCAAGTCAGTGAATTCATATGTCATTTAATATCCACGTAATATATATATTTAAAAAATAATAATGTAAACAGAGATATCAAATGAACAATTTAATGAAGAACGGAAGGCAAAACATAACAAAGAACAAAGCAAATCAAATAGAACGCAAATTTGAACTTCATCAAGGTAAATAAATGACGTCTATTTGATCGTCCTTGACATTGACCTTTATTGTCAGAAGAATCATGATTGGTCTGAATGAAAATGTGTTTATATTGATCCACTCGCAACTCGAAATTGTGATCACCGCCCAATTTAGAAAAACTGGTCAACCGTTGATATCGAAAATTACATTTATTACTTTTATAAAAGAGGTGTAATTTAAAACTGTATACTGTCTAAAGTACATTTTGTAGTGCAAAGTTCAGCGACAAGGAATAAAATGTGTGCCATCAATGAAAAGTATACTTTTTAAATAACCATCCAGAGATTATTTGTATCGTAATTTTGAAAAAGATTTTAGTCACGTGAAAGTTAAAAACTGAGTGGCGGCATGACCGAGGGGTTAATGTGCCGAACTAGTAATCTAAACATTGCTAGCCGCGTGTAGGGGCAAGCCGTTGTTTTCGTTAGCAGGAAACTTTCAACGTCTTGCAATGCTTAGTACTGATTGGTTCAAGAAATGAATTTGAGTTTTTTTTTCAATAAGCTTATAGCTTTCAACACATTTGAACTAAAATAAATTCTTATAAACTTAAGTCAAAAACTATTTATTTCTCTCATTCCATGTATAAACATGACACAAGAGGTGACAATTATGAATAAAAAAAGTAGAATGATGCTCAAGCAGCAGTTAATAAGGTGAGGTTTATACTAACAAAAAACTATGATAGTAAATAATTTAATATTAAATATTAAGTTTGTAGACTTTAAAGTATCAAGTATGTGGAGAGTCAAAACGTTTCTGTATATTTATGAAACAAATGTGTAATACCCCCATACAATCAAGAAGCAGTTACATCAAATTGCTAAACAAACTGTATGTTAAATTACTAGATCTATCCAGAAATTGTTAATACATGACATAATTAGAGGAAAAAAGAAGAAGGAAGGCTATTTCTTTTGTATACAGTGGACAGAAATGATACTTTTATGTAAAGAAAAATGGCACGCAATTTTAACATTGAAACAGAATTATAAATATATTTGACAGTTTGTGCATAATGAAAAACATAAGAGACAATGTGTTAGCTTTGATAACTTAGTAACGAAATGTATGTATGAAAACGTAACAGAAGTGTCCCAATTTTCTTACCATTCGACCAACTAAATGATAAAGGGACATGGAGAAATATAATTTATGTAACATTAAAAACTGCTTTCGGTTCATGTTTGCTGTCTTTTTGTTCGATTAAGCTTGATTATTTTTTCAGCCTTCAATATTTTACTTTGATTATGATTGTAGGTTAAGCGAACATTAATTTATATTATTTTGAAAGAGGTGCACAAAAATGCCAATGTCCCCTTCTGACTTTAATAGTAACAATTTCCGTTATATTAATATTGTGAACATTTAGGTTATTGTTCCTTAAAACTTATTTTATTAACACCTTTCCAATTATTTCCCAAGTCAATTTTACTTAATATATTTTTTTAATTGGGGTGGGTTCAAAGCTATGAATAAAAGGATAACAATATACTGTAGCTCAAATAATGATATTTTAGTGTTACTGGTCGGAACCCCAACTCATTTAAAAACCACTGCATACTATCTGAACGGAATGCATGCATTTGACAACAGTATCTTTAATATGCCATGTAATGATAATATTTAGTATCGGGAAGATAGCACTGATATTGAAGATCGAAGGTCAAAAATTCAGTTTATAGCTTTGAACTTCAAGATAATATTATCGCAAAATTCACTCTTGACTATTTCTAGTGACACTGCCAAATAGTTTGTCTGATAATGTACAATTTTTAAACATTTCGTTTTTGAAACATATCTAAACACTTGTTCTTATTATATATAAACGGGTGTACATTTGTGTGTTAAATTGATATATGCGGATGTGCATTTGTTTATTTCTAAAACTAAAAAGGACCTGTAGCTCTTAAAAAGGTTGTGCATACTGATAAATGACACCTTCGCATTTAAGTTTTGTTTACAAAATATTAAAAGTAGGTACACATATTTGAGAGTATATGTATCAATTACACGAATAATACATTACATGTATGAAGATTTTTTGAATTCTCAAAATACATTAAAGATTTCTGGAGGCAAGGATAATGTATTTATTATAAATATTTAATAAACACTTCAAAGGCTGTGATATAGGCAACAGCCTATATTGTCTACATAACATTTTAAACCGTGATGTTCATCCAAACACCAAAGATATACTATACTCATCTTTGGGTAAAATAATTCTATCGCAGAAATTTATTGAAATCTATTAACTTCTCGCGAAATATGTCTAATTTGAATTTTAAAAATGTTAACATTTTGTATGGGAAGCTGCATTACCGGTCAAGTAAAGTTGGTATTTCTTAAAAAAAACACACAAAAAAACAACTGCCAGTTATGTTAATGACACTTTTTATTCTTATAGTGGCCTCCTATATTGTATAGGGTTTTAAACTTAAAATGTCTACTCTGTGTGAATTCGAAACATGTTGACTTCATATTTACAGAGAAACTGTGTAGCAATTTTCAATATTTTCAAACATCAAATTTGAGCATGATTTATCGTTAATCTGGTGCAAGTTTAAGAGACACATTAAGTAGGATATCTTTGATGAGCGTTTATGTTAGAAACTGTAAAATATTTAAGGTCGTTTCCACCTGCAATGAGTAGTAATAATGGTTTATAATTGTGTATGTATGGTCTTGGTGGTCTGTTAACTTCATTATTTGCAAGTACAAGGTTGCAACAATGCTTACAAGACTTACTTGCAAATTTTGGGCATTGTCTGATTAAAGTTCCATTTGACATTGCCTCTTGATACAGTAGTATTTTCCTCCTCAATCTTATCTGACATAGAATTGATTGACCTTATACTCTATACATATATATACCTATCACTAATGGATAAAAAAAGGGTTTTTTCAGGGTATTGGATAAAAAATATTTTCCGGTAATTGGATGAAAAGAGGTCTTTTCGTGTATTCTATCCACCAAAATCAAATGGTATACTATGTGTAAGCATTTTTTGTACAATTTAAAATTCTTAAAGTAATATCACCATATATATTAAATAAGATGACAAACAAGAACGGCCTGACCCTTTGTGACATTGCAATATACCAAGCGAAATGATTCAAACTTTTTAAGTTTCATTTGATTAAAATTGTCCACGTGTCGCATACTTTACTCCATAATTAACCTTTTGTTGAAGTAATTCAATCCACCCGGGTCTTATTTTGACTTCAACACAGGGTTGAATGTACGAAATTGTATATGCATGCATGACCTACTTTGAATGAATTGTCAATTATGATATTGTTATATTGGCATACAACTTTTATGATTTTAGCATGTTATTTTTAAATCTTTGCACTTGTTGGTGTATAAAATGTTCTTCTGAATTAAAACCGTTTTGTAATTTGCGAAAGTGTTATAATACCCGTGACACAGAGCTTTTATATCATAATATAATCAATAAGCAGTTAAGCGAAACTTATGCTCATGACTTTAAACGCAAATAAAAGTACAGCGTTATAAATATGTTTCAAATAATAATTAATATAGATATACTAGAATTAATAACGGGTTCATATAAATCAAAGGTAAAACTTCAGTTTAACTATCAATAGCATTGTCTAACATTTTGCCAATTTCCATACGCATGAACTGTTACCTTAATGAAACTATCGATTTAACGTATCAAAGCATACCTGTTAAGAAGTCAAGCTATATCTAACTCCACATGAAAAAAAAAGCAAAACAATGGCACACTATTTTCTCCCTTAATAAGCGAATACAGTCAACATGCACGTCACAGGTGTTTGAAAAATCTTAATTGTTTAAATGTCCATATTTGTAATGATATACCCCGGTAGAGTTGTTGTGTACGGTTTAACTGCTTTATATATATTTCACGATCGCACATTAACATTGACTGTCGACATCTACAACCTCGTTTAAGGCACGGGTAGTGCGTTTCATGCTTAACTTGAAACTTTAACCGATGTACCAATTCGTTATTTTAGGAAATTATATCAATTGTATTTTTTAAACAGTAAGTGTCACGTTGTGCAAAACTTATAATAGCAAACACTACCTGTATAAATAACGTCTATTGAACTCTATCGGTTTTCAATAAAAAAAATTTCACCGATGAATGATCAGTGATATTTGCGTCCTTTAATGTCAGTTCTAAAATTGGCTTAAAGGTAGATTGTCTGATATTACAACATAAGATCTATGATAGGGCTTTTATTTGTAATGCAATGTTGAACAACCATTTAAATTAAATTAGATTGATACACAAGACATTGTGTAAGGTTACTTATGCATTATATAAATTGTGTTTATTTAATAGAAATATATTGTGTTTTTGTTTATTTTGTAAGACTTAGTAAAATATGTATTATTGTCTTTTTATTTATATAGCAGATGTGAATCTACCGACAAAGGTAGCTTTGGTCTGTTAAATGTTTCTTTTCTTTACAGTCTGTCCATAGGTTTATATATCTTTCAGGGGTTAAAATGGTAGAAAAGTCAATAGTTTTATAAGTCGATAACGGTTTTTTGTTGCATACCGACTAAAAAAAGACTGTGTGAAAAATGTGTTAATTTGAAAGAAATGTATGCCGTCAAATGAAACATATTGATACTATTCCAGTTCTTGAAATAAGTTGTGTGAGATTGATAAAGACGATGAGATTTATGAAGAAAAATATACTAAACTAACTGTTATACATTATATTCTACTTTTATGCCGTGCAACTGGGATATACTTATAACAAATGAATTTTAATTTTATTGATAAACTATGTTTTAAATCGTAAAACTCGACAAAGCACACTATCAATTTATTTTCACAAGGTTTTATTTTTAATGACTCGAAGAAAATCTTAAACTTAACCGATTCCAAAATAACATGTTAAAAATTACGCGTATCAAATATTAGAATAAATATTAGAATAAATATTACAATAAATATTACAATAATTATTACAATAAAAAGCAACAAGGGGGAGAATCGTTTACGGAACACAGACCCGACACATCCAAAAGCAACGGCACCCAAAAGGGGTACCACACGAGCAAGGACATACAAACAATTCAAATCTTAATATATCTGGGATACTTGTTACTTTACTCTACAACGCTATGATATAGCAAAATTGAATAATAAATTATATAAGGGGAAAAAACAAATACATATATTTTCAGAATATATTTTGTTTATACATTTCTTTAATATAATAAAAGTATAATTTCATCAGCAATTTGCTTTATATAAATACAAAAAAAAAACGTTGTCAACAAGTTTTCATCATTTGAATTAACCTCTTAATAACACAATAATTATACTGATTAAGCCGATGTAAGGAGGGGGGGGGAGCGTTCACTTGCTTTAACCTATGCAATGCAGGAAATGAGTCAATAAAATTAGCCTCAGTACAACATGCCCTTTATATTTCTTACTCAGTTATATTTTAGATATAATTGATATTGTACTTTTTAAACTTTGAAAATTTTAATACAGGCATTATACATAACATCACTATTTTAAAGATATTATATTCGGAAAACTATCCGGAACGTACGTATACACATATGTAAATGATGGTCGCAAAATATCCTTCAATAATTGTATTGTGTATCAAATTTATATTAGATATTCATATCATGCGCAGATATTTCAGTATACCTATGAGAATTTATTTATCCTATCCACTGTATAATTTATGACTGTTAAATTTAGATGTACAATTTTCCGTAATGTATTTCGTATTAACCGAACACCATTTATACCAACTCGAATGCACACAGACTAGCGATGTCACTTTTCAATGATGCCTAATTTCACTAGCCATTAACGTTAAGTAACCTGCTAGTTTTTGTTGTTTTTTGTTTTAATGACACGCCTTTATATTCATATTGTGACCACCTATAGTGCATTGAATTTTAAACATAACATATCTACTTTTAAACATAACATATCTACTTTGTGTGAAGTCAAAACATGTTTATTTATATATTTACAAAGAGACGGTTTAGTAATTATCAATATTGCTGAATATTTAATTTGAGCATAGTATATCTTTAAAACTCTAAACAGACGGAATATTAAAAATTATCTACAGTACATTGATTTGTGATAACAACAACCGTTCCGGTCTGTGTAACATTCTCTTCTGACTGCTCGGTCTATTGACTCGATGTCAGCTACATGTTAATACATTAAAATACCAACTGAAGTGTCTTTTTAAGAGTTCATCCGACCTTTATACTCTATATCAAAACAAGATTTCATGAAAAGCTGCCTTTTCAATTATTTTAAAAGTAGGTGATATATTCAATGATAAAAAAATCTCTACACAGACGAATATAGAAATTGACACTTAACGTAGAATTGAAAGAAAGAATCTTCGGAATATAAATTATACCATTGAATTATATTCGTGTCGTTTTTTCGAAATGTAAAACAAATATTTTAAATGAAAATGAACAATTATTGTATCTCCTTTATAATGATACATACATGTATATTCAATTTTTTACTACAATTTTACTTTTCATTTTCGGAATTAACTATTTTTTTCACTTCGATTAGATAAACATATCTTATGATTATATTTCTATGCAATATGTACATTTACTTTACTAATTGCTGGCAGTATTCTTGAATGATTCAAAATTCTTCTAGTTGTGACCATTTTAAATTAAAGTGTCTTGCTGCTTTCAAATTTGGGAACTATTCAAAGAGTATATACATGTAATAGGCGGTCTTTTTCAACTGCGTGTATCTGATGACTAAACATATAAAACTCCACTCAAAAGTTTCAAATAAATGGTAGCGGTTTACAGTGGTTATTACATTGAGCTATAGACAAATAGCATTTGAAAAAAGCACGTTAATTGCACACATATATATTTGGATCAAGAAATTATCATAATCAGCAATTTAATTAATTAATTAACTAATTTGTATTTATTTATTTATTTATTTATTCTATTTATTTATTTATTCATTCATTCATTCATTCATTCATTCATTCATTCATTCATTGATTGATTGATTGATTTATTCATTAATTCATTCATTCATTCATTCATTCATTCATTCATTCATTCATTCATTTATTTATTTATTTATTTATTTATTTATTTATTTATTTATTTATTTATTCATTAACTTAAAATGAAATTGTATGCGTACTTATTCGGACTCGGTATCTGTTATGAAAACGGTCTCCTATCACACGTATAATGACGAATAACAAAAATGAGCATAATTTGAATGTACTTACATTTGTCAGATAAACATCTTTTGTTAAAAGGTATGAGTCAATCGATTCAATTTAATTGATTTAAAAGTTATGCCAGTAGCTAATGTCTCACGTTTTATTTCAGTTCTTGTAACGACATTTTTTCCAACTTAGTCATGCACCAAGTTAGAGATAAATGTAATGTAGATTATATGTTATTGAAGGGGTTTCCCAGCACTCCATTCGCACTTCAAAATAATAATAGAGAAAATAGAGAAAAACAGAATCCCTAAAGAAAACCCAACACGGCAAAATTGTAAATGTTGCAGGCTCGGTTTGATTGAGTCTGTTCATGCACGATAGTGGTTATTAAAAGCTACCGTCCACGCTCCCTTAACATCGGCTTAAGCAGAGTTCATCGTTTAACATCAACTGGTTATATTTAGAACTTTGAAACATCCGCAGATGTGTTCATATGGCAGTTATCTGGGAACCTATAACGTGACACGTTAGTGCCATTCCATGAAAAGCGGCAAATCGTCCCCAAGTCAAGTTTAACAAACTTTATCCATAACACAACGTAGGGATCTGCAGATTCTTCAGCAGTTTTCAAGAATGGCTTTCAAGAGTATGACACAAGCCTCTTCAACTTATGCACGGCTGTTTGTATTTTTCTCATATACAATATCTATTTTGCAATGGGAACATTTGTTCTATGTGGTTGCAAAGCTTTTATTCTTTCTTTATCTGACGACGTATCTTAATATATTATGCACTCGTATAAAAGGATCACGAAACAAAGAAACGATGATACACAATTGTAGGAGCACATTTGTCTCGGAGCACATTTGTCTTACGTAAGACCGATGCGGTCGCATTTGTCCAACGTGAGACAAATGGGACCTCAAATGTCTACCCCAAAAATCTCATTTGTGTGACAAATGTGCTCCGATCGAGTTTTTAAGGGACCAGAAAGCACATTTGTCTCATGAATTTTTAAGGGACAAGAAGGCACATTTGTCTCATGCAGATTTTTTGTTAGGTTTGCCGTTTTACCTTATGTCAAATGTAATCAAAAATAGGTTTACAAATGTTTTTTTTTTATGAAATCTAAAACCTAAAATCTACAGTAAAACTATCAATTATAATATCTCTAATTCAAGGAATTTGATTGGCTAAACCTGAAGGCAAATACTGAAACATACGGAACCCCGTTCACGATGGTACAATGGTAAAAACGCGATGACACAATGGCATGATGATGAAAACGCGATGGTACGATGGTGAAAACACGATTATACAAACTTAAAACAACGATTGTTCGATGGTGAAACAGCGATGGCACGATGATGAAAACGTGATAGTCAGTGATAAAAATGCGATGGTACGATGATGAAACTGCATTGGCATTATGTTGAAAACGCGATATTATTTTCAACACCGTGTCATCGCATCATTGTGATTTTAGCATCGTGCCATCATTGTTTCTTCATCATCGTACCTTCGCGCTTGAAATCACCATTGTACCATCGTGCATGTCGGTTTCAGGGAGACAAAAATGTTACGGATCACCGTATTTGGGCGATATTTGAACGATACAATATCGCGACTCGTTTCGCATCTCACCTGAATTTCGCGTCTCGCTTCGCATATCGTACGTCGACGCGAAAGAGGCAATATACCACTAAATAGAATTCCCTTTATATTCTATATAAATCAAATCCTTATCTCATTTTAAAGAGATATGTTACAACTGATATGAAATGATGAAAGACAAATTTCTAGCGTCAGATTTGTTACTGTAAAATCACTTAAGAATTACACTACTGTGACGTGAAAGAAGAACCACCATAAATAAGATTGAAAATTACTTAATCAAATACAACCTTTGCTCGCATTTTTTTACAACCGAAATATCAAAAACCTTTCCATGATGAAAATTAAACAGAAAATAGCTTGACGTGTTGACGTCTATAGACATGCAGTGTGAAAAAAGTGTCAATAACCTGTCCGCCATTAGGCGACAAGCCCAGACGGCTCCCGCACTGGTTCCTTTGTCATCATCAGGCATTTGAGAAACACATGCACGAAGCGATGCGCGAGCGACAAGAAAAGCGACATTCCGGCAAAACATGAAGCGAGCCGTGAAATTTTGTGGTACAGGATGCTTCGACATTGCGAGATCTTGTGTTACAATATCGTGCCCCGCTTCTGGCTTCGTGTCTCCTCTCGCCCGATTCTGCGAGACCCAATATTCCATAATTATGGCATTAACCGGATTCTTTTAGGAACTCATGCACGTTGTAAGTGCTTTTCAATGGCAGATCTGAAAGCATCACTTCTCTGAAAATGGCGATATTTTAATATGTTTCTGATGAAAACAAAAAACGTGCGGGATGGTCATCTCATTTTCTTCCTTAGATCATTTAGGGGTCTCCGTGGCCGTGGACGGGCATAATTATTACCATTTTAGAATTTTATGGAAAAATGTGAGATAAATGTGCTTCGAGTGTCCTTTCTATTGTATGTCGAACACAACACATCTGTCTCATTTCCCATTTTTCGCAAATATGAATGTTTACGAGCACATCGGTCACATCTCGTGAGACAAATGTGCTCCGAGACAAATGTGCTCCTACAATGCTCGCTCATAAATATTTTGTTAATCAATTTGACATGAACCAAGACTAGTCGGGATCCTGATGTCTTGAAGCTTAAATTAATCAAATAGCGGATGTGTCACATGTTGGTTGCATAGATTTAATCATTTTTATCCTTTCAAATGAATGAGACAATTCGACCAATTTGACTTTCTGGCAAAAATTTGCTGTGAGATACATACACATTATAAGAGAAACAATGGTGACTACATATACAGTATCAAGTACCCGATAATTAAATTATTACATTAACCAAGGTTATACCCTAATATCAATTATATTTTGCAAAATAATTTTTGGACGTAAATATTGCTTAAGTTAATAATGATACACAGAAAGCTATCTCATGTAAATTTTGTCAACATTTTAACATCATTTTAACAAGGAAATCAAATATAAACAAGAAAAAAAGTTTGGATTTCTTTATTTCATATACGGGTAAATTACGTAAAGCACTCTGCAAGCGCTCTGTTACATTTTAATGACTTAACATATTGTGAAATAAGTACAATCCGGATGTTATAAAAATAATTTGGTGGGAAACTAACGTCTTATGAAAGATTAATATCACTGACACGACAGAACGCTTTGTATATATAAAGTTCAAGTGCATCAGATGTTAGGTAAAAAACATCTTCAACGACGATGTTATTTAATTCAATCAACATTTCAGTATTCATTCAACCCGGATATATAGTCGAATTTTTGTGTGTTTAACTTCAACTGGGGTGTTTTTCTATCAATTCTTATATCTGTGACCACATATTCAATTAGACGAGCAGGAGTTATGCATATTTTGTTTTGTGATGCAAAGTTGCTCGGACGAACGATATTGTATAAATTATCATATTAATCACAGGAAGTTTTCTCGTGTTAATTTGTTTGTGCTGATTATTCCACAGCTTCACGTATAGCTTTCAAAAGTATGGCTCATACCTCTTCGTCCGATGCTCTGATTTTTGTACATATATCTCCCATATCATAATATTTTTTTGCAATTTACAAATGCGTTAAAGCCACTCTTTCTTTATTCGACGATGTATCTAAACATATAATGTACTGTTTAAGTGAAACATGAAAAAAATGTTATGATACATGCTCTTATATACAACATGATGTCCTATGTACAAATCTGAATAAATTATATGTTCTGTTCTGTTCTGCTCTTACATATCTTGTCAATCATTTTTACATGAAACAAAACTCAAATGTCTTGTTTAATGGAAACTATTTTCGACTCATGGTATCTCAGGACATAAATTTCTTGTTAACGTGGTCGTGTCATACTTTGAGTGGCATAGCTTAAACTATTTTAGACTTTCATAATGAAATGGAACAATTTGACTTTCTGGACAGAAATTGCATGACAACACATACTAGTACATGTTATAAGAGAAATAATGGTGATGTACATATACAATATCAAGTGCCCGACAACTAAATTATTACATGTACCAAGGTTATACCGAAATAGCAATTATAACGGTAACCGTCATTCACCTTTGTCTATCAAATTTGTGAAACGTTCATACATATAACAAGTATAGATAAATTTGTAAATACGTATTTACCGAATTGTACCATATATTGCCTTCTTCCATCATTATCGTGCTTTGGTAAAGTAAATACATTAGACTGGCAAGAAAACCAATGTAACAATTCACTAGCAAATAGAATGGCCAGACACGTGATTGCATTGATAATTAAATACAAAATATACCAAACTCAATGCTTAGTAAATATTACAGCATTTGCCATCACCAAATACCTACTTATTTGCACTTGAAAGGTTGTCGTCTTTTCAATGATGATTCGAAAGACCACATTACAGAATAACTTTTTGACAATTAAACGGGCGTTTTGGTCCATCGGGGTGTAGACGTAAACAATTGCCAAAATTACTGCCAAATTTATACAGTATTATTCATAATTTTAGACATTTTGTTTGTGAATTAATAAATATTTATATCATTTAACAATTTGAATTCTTGAGGCTGGTATTTATCATACTTTTATTTATTCATGATCGGCAATAACACCACAGGCGGTTTATTTCACATTTAACATAATATGTAGTAAGACATCAATTGTCGAACGAAATATATTCAATCAATACTATTAAATCATTCATTTGTCAAAGGAACTCTTCCTTCGCCAAATTTTGAAACATCAGCCAACATCTTATCGTACGTTAATCAGTAAAATCTGGACATTGTATAAGACATTTCTGTCACTAGGAAAACGTTTATAATAATGCTTAGAGCTATGTGCTATTGTAGCATGATTGCTGTTAAATCAACAAACATCATGTCAACCCATAGAAGAAGAAATAACCTAATATCAAACAATGGGATGTCGATGCTCGATTTATGTTGAGTGAAAATTCGCAAAAAAGTATGGTTAATCTATATTAGGATCGTTAAATTGCTGGCCACCTTCGTAGAATGACGTCAGTTCTGACTTTATATATGATAGACGCCAGGTTAAAAATATAAAGGTCGATGCAACACTAAGATCCACATTGGGGGAGTTTTATTTCGATAACAAATTTGATTATTTAATATCAATTCATAGCAAACTTGTTTTATGATTCATTAATGATATTTGTTACACTTTTTCATTTTTTCACTTCTTATGTAATAAAGCTACATGTCAATCATCATGAATAATTACTTGCTCAAATATGACTTATTAAATGTTATTTTACAAAATAATGATGTTTAGACGTGAAATATTGTTTAAATGATCAATTATACATAAAGAGAACTCTCAAGTTAATGTGTCTATATTTTTGCATTATTCTATTACTAGCAAACGTGTTTCAAACATTTTTATTAACAATATATATATCAATGCTAAAGATTGAACTCTTTATTCCACCCAAGAACAGAATTTATAACTGATCCATTGGTTACTTTTAGCACCTACATAAGAGGCTGAGAGCGGCGTGATAGCGGTCTTTTTCGGAAACGTCGAAGAAGATAGCATGTAAATTTTCATTCTTTCTATTTCTCGTATTAGCCACGAGTGAGAATACTGTTTTTAAAGTTCACGAGATGAAATAAAATTATATCTCACACAACAAACAAACAAGAATTCTTTTATTCTATGCTTAAAAACAAGTTAAAACGAAATTTCATTGATATTAACTTCAATGTTAAAATCTGTTTTCCCCACTAGCCTCATTTTAGTCGAATTTCTCATAAACTACAAGAAGTCATGGGCTGACAAATAAGTTCAAAAATCAAGGTTATATGGCGGTGATATTATTCATTTTATTCAAAATATATGACTGATTGCATGCTTAAATAATAAAAACAAACAGTTCTACTAGTAGAAAAAGTCACACCATCCTACTTACTGTGAATTTATATTAGACCTGGCTTTGTAAAATTTAAGCGGCAGCCGTTTTTTAAAAGTTGTGTATTTGATGGGAGGAAAATAGTTGTGTTTGATTCAGAGGGATATCATTTGGATTTGTCAGTCATACATCTTTTAAGAAGAAGGAAAACTTATTTGAGGATTGTTATAGACAATAAATAAGTGTTGACAGATGTGTAAACATCCAAAAAGCGGCCAGGAAATTGGAAAATGTGGAATTGTTAAAAGGCTGTCTTACGAACGCTGGGTTGTTTAAATATTATTCGGGCTGATGGCTGCCATTGCTTTTCAAGTTTTCATACTGCATTAGGCAGTTATTGCTCGTAGGCTACTTAAATATGCCCGAATGTCATGAAGAGCAGTTTCCCATGTGGAAGAAATTATATTTTTCAGACTGTAAAAATTAGACAAAAAATAGAGACGATATTTGATGAATGGTAATTTGAATGAATTGAAGTAGTTTTCTTCTTTTTATTACTTTTGAAATTTAAGTTATTTATCAATTTTAGCTTTGCCTTACTCTAAACAGCCCTGACAATGTCAGATTTGTCAGCAAACATAAAACTGAGGTACCACATGGGAAAAATCTTAAAAAAGTGGTTTCGTCATTGAAAAGTGTGACATTATATTTTGATAATTTTCACTGACAAATTATCAAATATAATGTTCACAGATAAATCAGTAATCAACTGAAAAACATAAAACAAAGTAGACATATTTAACATAACAAAAAAGTCAATATATGTATATTAATATCCTCAATATTTCATAAAATATGCGGATCATAATTATTATCATCTATATCTAAACATTTAAAAGGGTTCAAAACATTTATGCAACGGGTGATTTACTTCGCACACAAAGATAACTATAATTATAACAGTGATACGACAGCTCCCGGATGTTTTCATTTATACTTTTATTATCAAACTATTTTCATGATATGTAAAATACTTCCAAAAACGATATCTGTATGATGGCAAATGCAACAAGAAAACTGTCACAATTAAATGTAAAAAGACAATACTAAGATAATTTCACTATGAACTTCTAATGTAATGTGTTCTGAGGACGATGATTTCAAATGATACAATAATTTTTTCGCTTACTAGGTTATTATAACTATAATAATGTTTCAAGCCAAACAATTTTTTACTTTTCCTTTTTAGCCAATAAATCATCAAATATCTTCTCAACACATTGGTAGATAAACGTAACACTAAGGGTGAGGTGATGCACTGTTGTTACCAAATAAAAGTATGTAATAAGTGTTGTCCCAAACATTCTTCATCATCATAATTAACGCTGGTGTATGTAAATAACACGTATAGAAATCAAATAAAAATAGCCAGGAAATCAAGTAACAAGACAGAAAAAATGGATTTGTTTATTTCATATATCGGTATAACACATAAACACTCTGCAAGCGCCCTGTTACCTTTTAATGACTTAACATTGAGACATTGTGAAATTAATACACTGTGGATGTTATAAAAATATTTTGATGGGAAACAAACGTCTTCTGAAAGATTAATATCACTGACACGACAACATACTTGGTATATATTAATTTCAAGTGCATCAGGGGTTAGTTAAAAAAACATCTTCAACTACGTGACGATGGAATTTAATTTGATCAACATTTTCAGTATCCATCCAACCCGGATAAATAGCCATATATTTTTTGTGTGTGTTTACCTAACTTTAACTGAAGTGTGTCTCTATCAATGCTTAAATCTGTAACCATATATTCAATTAGACGGTCATGAGCTATGCATATTTTGTTTTGCGATGCAAAGTTGCTTGTACGTCGAACGATATTGTACAAATTATCATATTAATCATTGGGAGTTTTCACGTGTTAATTGGATTGGGTAGATTCATCAGCAGCTTCACAAATGGCTTTCAAGAGTATGGCAAATGCCTCTTGAACAAATGCACTGCTCTTTGTATCTCCCCATATACAATATTTAATTCGCAGTCTGCAATTCTTTTATTCTTTATCTGATGGCGTATCTTAACATATTATGCACATGTATAAGTGAATCATGAAACCAAAAAGTGATGAACATGCTCTTATATACAACATGAGGTATAATCTGAATAAAATACCTGTTCTGTTCTGTTTTTGTTCTCTTACATATTTTGGCAATCATTTTTACATGACACAAAACTCAAATATCATAATGGAAACCATTTATTGCTAACGCGGCGGGTGTCCCTTTTTTGGTTAAAACCCAAAATTAAAATTAAAATTTTAGATTTCCCGAATTTAAATGGAACAAAAAATTTAAATTTTCTGGGGCGGGGAAAATTTCAAGAAAAAAAATTACACGGGGTAAAAGAAAAAATGGTGATTTTACATATACCAAAATAAGTACAAAAAAACAAATTAAATTTTTACATGTACGATGGTTGTAGTCCAATAGCAATTCTTAGGATAACCTTGCATTGACTTTTGTCTATCAAAGTTGTGAAACGTCAATGAATATAACAAGTACATATGAATTTGTAAATTTGTATAACCTATTGCCTTCTTTTCTTTATTGTAGTGTTACAATAAATACCTTAGATTGGCAAGAAACAATGTGGCAATTTACTCCTTGAAGCGCAATTTTCATTGATAATTTAGAACAAAATTTTCCAACCTCATGTTGTACTACCTCGTATTTGCTTTTGGCTGTTCTAATTCTAGTGGCTAAAGTACATAACAGTACAAATATTCATATTTAAAGTTCAAACGACAAATTGTGTCTACAGTAAGGTATCATATGCCATTACTTTAAGCTTATTGCTTTATATTTATGCCATTCTCTATTGACTGTTTAACCTCTAAATTTTTAAGCAGCATGCCTCCAGATTCATGCTAATTTTCATGAAAAATTTGAAAACCACTTTCAATCCACGTAAATTACCAAGAAATGATGTCAAAATATACATAAATACCTCTTACTGCGTTAGTTACGCAGTAGAATTATAGTGATTGATACTGTAAAATCTGTCATTAATCGCACATAACATGTAAATAATTAATTCATTTAATACATTTTTCTAAAGATTGAATTTCTTGAAATATTTTTGCTCATCTCGAGGCGTGCAGCTTTAACGATTTAATGTGCTTAATAACTAGTATAGATTTATAGTACATAATATTCCCATATAATTAATAAGACATCTTAGTTTAACCCGTTGAAGATATTCATTGAGCTTTCAATATTTATGTGAATAAAAATCAACAATATTAATTATTTGCCAATGTGTATATTTGTATGTGCTATAAGCATTGTAAAACGTTTAATGCAATAAAGATATTGAATTGAATTGAATTAAAAACAAATATTTTTAATGTGTTTGTAAAACGCTAAATTGCTCAGCAAATATAGCAAGGTTGTTGTGAGACCGCATTACATTGACAAATGAATGGGTGTTTTGCCAATCAAAATGTAGACGTAAACAAATGAGAAAATTGTATGCAAAAAATACATCATTTAGGATGGATGCCATTTTTGTAAATTAATGGATATCCATATTATTTAACAATTTTATTTGAATTATTGACGCATACATTTATCATTTTATCATTTATTCATGATCAGCAAAAACACCACAGGCGGTTTATTTCACATTTGACATAATATGTATTAAGACATTAATATTTGAACGAAATATATTCAATCAATACTATTAAATCATTCATTTGTTAAAGGAACTCTTCGTTATGTAAATTTTGAAACATCAGCCAACATCTTATCATACGTGAATCAGTGAAAACTGGACATTGTATCACATCATGCATATAAGAATTTTCTGTTAACAGGGAAAATGTAAATATAGCAATAATGTTGAAAACTATGAGCTATTGTAGCATGATTGCTGTTAAATTAACAAACATCATGTCAACCCATAAAAAATAAATAACCTCATATCATACAAGGGGATGTCGATACTCGGTTTATGTTAAGTGAAAATTGGCAATAAAATTATGGTTTATCCATATAAGGATCTGTAAATTGCTGACCACCTTCGTAGAATGACGTCAGTACTATCTTTATGTATGATAGACGCCACGTTGACAATATAAAGGTCGATGCAACACTAAGATAACATCCGTATTGAGTTTTTATTTCGATAACAAATATGATTCATTAATATCAATTCATAGGAAACGTTTTATGATTCAATCATGATATTTATTACACTTTTTCATTTTTTTATTTTTACATAGTTACTTCTTATACATTATAATAAAGCTACATGTCAATCATCATAAATAATTACTTGCTCAAATATGACTTATTAAATGTTACTTTACAAAATAATGATGTTTAGACGTGAAATATTAATTAGATGATTAATTATGCACAAAGAGCACTCTCAAGTTAATGTGTCTACATTTTTGCATTATTCTATTACATGTACTAGCAAACGTATTTCAAACATGTTTATTAACAATATATAGATCAATGCTAAAGATTAAACTCTTTATTCCACCCAAGAACAGAATTTATAACTGATTCATTGGTTACTTTTAGCACCTACATAAGAGGCTGAGAGCGGCGTGATAGCGGTCTTTTTCGGAAACGTCGAAGAAGGTAGCATGTAAATTTTCATTCTTTTCTTATTCTATTCTAATTGACATTTTTCAATAATTACCCTCCCTCAAAAAACAAATTGATATTATTTTCTGCTGAAAGTTCACCTATCTTTCAGGCTATCACAATATGAGACTTTTCGTCATGGCTGGAATCAGAATTCTTGACTGGTGCTTAATATAATCATTGAAGAAGTTATAAGTTCACCATTTGCTAAGTAAACCAACTAAACACAAATGCAATGTTGACAAATAACATTTCGTTAATGGCGCTGACGTTGATATGACACGAAGTGAGGTTTAATTTCTATATTGTGGAAAATAAATTTGGAACTTTATCTATTTGAAGCAATCGTGATTTACGTTTCCTTAAATTAGTATCAGGTTAGGCATATTGTAACATAACATTATGTGGACGAAGGTCGCATATACTTAAATTCGTGTCGATATTTTTACACAAGCCATTGAAATTTAAATTTCGTCAAACCTTAAATAAATCATCAAAACTAATTTTGTCTTCCTGGTTTTACGTTGGAATAAATCAGTTCATTCAAGCTTGGATTTTTGTATTCAATCTAACGAGCTGTTCGTTTTTGAAGTGCTGAATAAATTGATATAGACTTTAATGTACATAAAACAATGAAAATGATACTAAATAAGGCATTCGATACCTCATTTATATTTTTTTTCTTCGAGCTTTTAAGATTTCTATAAATAATATCAACAATATTGACCTTTTTAACGGGTACCAAATACATGTTTTGGTAACGGATTAAAATACTAAGCAAATACGGCGGACTTTGTCACTGTCTCTTTATTTGCACATCTCGTTATTTAATGCTTTTTCCAATGGTAATCAAAATATGTCATAAATTCCCTTGATATATGTTGAATATTACAAAATTATGGTAAGTATTCACCTGTAAAGAAAGTAAAATAGTAGGCATATGTGATACGATAAGAAAGCCAAAAACTGTATATCAATATCCTCAATATTTTATAAAATAGGCGGAGCATAATTATTATCATCTATATCTAAACACTTAAAAGGGTTCAAAACATTTATGCAAGGGCTGATTTACTTCACACACAAAGATAACTATATAATTTTAACAGTGAAACGCCAGCTCCCGGATGTTTTCATATACTTTTGGCTGCTTATCAAACTCATTTCATGATATGTAAATTACTTCCAAAAACGATTTCTGTATGATGGCAAATGCAACAAGAAAACTGTCAAAATAAGATGTAAAAAGACAATACTAAGATAATTTTACTATGAACTTCTAATGTAACGTGTACTGACGATGATTTCAAATGATATAATAAATTATATTTTGCTTACTAGGTTATCATAACTATAATAATGCTTCAAGCCAAACAACTTTTTCCTTTTTTCCTTTTTAGCCGTTAAATCATCAAATATCATCTCAACACATTGATAGAGAAAACGTAACATTAAGGTTGAGATGATGCCCTGTTGTTACCAACTGAAATCATGTAATAAGTGTTGTCCCAAACATTCTTCATCATTATAATTAACGCTGGTATGTTTAAAAAAAGCTAGAAAATCAAGTAAACAAGAAAAAATTTACGTTTGTTTATTTCACATATCGGTATAACAAGTAAACACTCTGCAAGCGCTCTGTTACCTTTAAATGATTTAACATTGAGACATTGTGAAATTAATACACTGTGGATGTGATAATAATACTGCGATGGGAAACAAACGTTTTCTAGAAGATTCATATCACTGGCACGACAAAATGCTTGGTGTATATTATTTTCAAGTGCATCAGAGGTTAGGTAAAAAACATTTTCAACCGCGTAGCAGTTTAATTTAATCAACATTTCAACCCGGATACTTGTATATAGTCAAAAATTTTACTGAAGTGTTTTTCTATCAATGCTTAAATCTGTAACCACAAATTCATTTAGACAGACTTGGGCAATGCATATTTTGTTTTGCGATGCAGAGTTTCTTGGACGTACATACTACATATTGTATAAAATATCAAATTAATCACAAAAGTTTTCTCGAGTGAATTTGTTTTAATTTGTACATCATTCCATTTCTGGCACACATAATTCTACCATGTTTCTTGAACGGAAATAATTCTTTTATTTAATTATACACCAAGTTAGGAATAAATGTTACGTTACGTAGATTTTATGTTATTAAAAAGCGTTTCCCGGACTCAATCCTCACTTCAATCTTCAAGTCCCTATCTGCAGATTCTTCAGCAGTTTCAAGATAGGTTTTCAAGAGTATGACACAAGCCTCTTTAACTAATGCACGGTTCGTTGTATCTCCCCAAATACAATACTTATTGCAAAACCTATTTTGCAATGGGCAAATGTGTTCCATGTGGCTGCAAAGCTTTACATTTATTCTTTATCTGATGGCGTATCTTAAAATATTATGCACTCGTATAAGAGAATCATAAAACTTAAAGGGATAATACATGCTCTTGCATATTTTGTTGACAATTTTGACGTGATTGAAGATCTTCATTGAGCTTTGAATATTTCTGTGAATAAAAATCAACTATGTTTATTAAAACAAATATGTGTTTTGTACAGCGCTTAATTGCTCAGCAAATATGACAGCATTTTGCATTAACTGGTACCTACTTATTTGTACTTGAAAGGTTGTTGTTCTTTCGATGATGATCCGAAAGACCACATTACAGTATAACTCTTTAATAACTCTTCGATAATCGAACGGGCGTTTTGACTTTCCGAAGTGTAGACGTAATTAAAATGCCAAAATTGCTGCCAAATTTATAAAGTTTTATGCATTATTTAAGATAAGCGACATTTTGTTTGTGAATTAATAGATATTTATATCATTTAACAATTTGAATTCTTGACGCGTGTATTTATCATACGATTTTTTATTTAAGATCGACAATAACACAACAGGCGGTTTATTTCATCTTTGGTATAATATGTATTAAGACATCAATGCTCAAACGAAATATTTTCAATCGATACTATTAAATCATTCATTTGTTAAAGGAACACTTCGTTATGTAAATTTTGAAACATCAGCCAACATCTTATCATACGTGAATCAGTAAAAACTGGACATTGTATAAGACATTTCTGTTAACTGGGGAAAACGTAACTATGACAATGCTTAGAACTATTTGCTATTGTAGCATGATTGCTGTTAAATCAACAAACAGCATGTCAACCCTTAAAAAAGAAATAACCTCATATCAAACAAAGGGATATCGATGCTCGATTTATGTTGAGTGAAAATTCGCAAAAAAAGTATGGTTAATCTATATTATGATCGTTAAATTGCTGACCACCTTCGTAGAATGACGTCAGTACTATCTTTATATATGATAGACGCCACGTTAAAATATAAAGGTCGATGCAACACTAAGATAACATCCACATTGGGGGATTTTTATTTCGATAACAAATTTGATTAATTAATATCAATTCATAGGAAACTTGTTTTATGATTCATTCATGATATCTATTACACTTTTTCATTTTACATAGTTACTTCTTATATAATAAAGCTACATGTCAAATCATTACAATTACTTGCTCAGATATGACTTATGAAATGTTATATTACAAAATAATGATGTTTAGACGTGAAATATTGTTTAAATGATCAATTATACACAAAGAACATTCTTGTTTATTAGCAATATACAGATCAATCGCTAAAGATTGAACAGTTTATTCCACCCAAAAACAGATTTAATAACTTAATAACGGATCCATTGGTTGGTTCAAAATCCATAAGTTACATAAGAGGCTGAGAGCGGCGTGATAGCGGTCTTTTTTGGATAGAAACGGCGAAGAAGGTAGCATGTAAATTTTCATTCTTTTCTATTCTAATTTAATTGAGATTTTTCAATAATAGCTCTGTAGCAATGTAGTGAGGTTCAATTTCTTTATTGGGGAAAATAAATTTGGAACTTAATCTATTTGAAGCAATCGTGATTTACGTTTCCTTAAATTAATATCAGGTTAGGCATATTTTATCATAACATTGTGTGGTCGAAGGTCGCATATACTTAAATTCGTATCGATATTTTTTCACAAACCAGTTACATTTAAATTTCGTCAAACCGTAAATATATCATCAAAACTAATTTTTGTCTTCCTGGTTTTGTGTTGGACAAAATCAGTTCATTCAAGCTTGGCTATTTGTATTCAATCTAACGAGCTGTCACTTATTCGTTTTTGAAGTGCTGAATAAATTAATATAGACTTTAAAGTACATAAAACCTTGAAAATGACACTAAATAAGACATTCGATACCTCATTTATTTTTTTTCTTCGAGCTTTTAAGATTTCTATGAATAATATCAACAATATTGACCTTTTTAACGGTGACCAAATACATGTTTTGGTAACGGGCTAAAATACTAAGTAAATACGGCAAACACTGACACTGTCTCTTTATTTGCTCATAAAAGGTTATTTAATGCTATTCCCAATGGCAATCAAATTATGTCATCAGATCCCTTGATATATGTTGAATATGACAAAATTATTGTAAGTATTAACCTTTTACCCCATGAGCATATTGCGATAAATGACCGTTTTCATTAAAAAGCCTCCTTTAACAAGTTCAAACTGGTATGAAACTATGAAAAATGCTTCAATACTGATGAAACTTGGCACAAATGTTTACTGTAACAGCATGCTCAATTCTAAATTTCCTGTTACCATGGCAACGGGGTTCGTCTCAAAATTGCAAAAAATCACTATTTTGCATTGTTTTTTCCCATCAATTCTGATTTCAAAGTGCAGCAACATCTAAATGAATTGAGATAAAGTAAAAGGCTTTTCAGCGTCGGTAACTAGTTACCGTTAGATGGACCTGAGGCCATTTTTAGCCTGTCACATGTCCAAAATTTTCTTGGCGATGGGGGGCGGCGCCGAAAAAGTGGTCAATTTTTAACAACATTTCTCAAACGAAAAACAGTGTTTGGAGCCTAAAGGGCATTTTTTACTGTTTGAGGCCTCAAAAGGGGGGGGGGGGCAAAAAAAAAACCGTCAAAACACGTCTATATAAGGGAAAAGGTTAACCTGTAAAGAAAGTAAAATAGTAGGCATATTTGATATGATAAGAAATCCAAAAAAAATTATATCATTATCCTCAATATTTCATGAAATATGCGGAGCATAATTCATATCATCTATATCTAAACACTTAAAAGGGGTTCAAAACATTTATGCAAGGGGTGACACAAAGATGACTATAAATTTAACAGTGATACGACAGCTCCCGGATGTTTTCCCATATAATTTTTGCTCATTATCAAAAATCTTTTCATGATATGTAAAATTTCCTTAAAAAAAAGGTAATATTTTTGGGCAAAATGCAACAAGGAAAAATTCCCCAATTAGATGTAAAAAAAAACCAAAAATAAAAATTTAATTTCAAATATAAAAACCCCTAAAAAGTAACGTGCATTGGCGATTTATTTTAAAAAGATATTTAAAAATTATTTTTTGCTTTTCTAGGTTTTTTATAAAAATAAAATAATGCTTTTAAGCCAAAAACTTTTTACTTTTTTTTCCCTTTTTTTAAACCCGTAAAAATTTTCAAAAAATCATCTTTAACACATTGGGTAGATTTAAAACCCAAATTAAGGTTTAGATTAATTTCCCTGTTGTTAAACCCAAAAAGTAAGCCAATGTTATAATGTTGTCCCCAAACATTCCTTTTATCATCATAATTATCGCTGTTATGCAAAAACAAACATTTAGAAATAAAAAAATAGCCAGGCAGCAAAAAATATTTTGTTTATTTCATTTACCGGTTTCATACGTAAACACTCTGCAGGCGCTACATTTTATTGACTTAACATTTAAATATTGTGAAATAAGTACACTGCGGATGTTAATATAAAAATTACTTTGATTGGAAACAAACGTTCTCTAAAAGATTAATATCACTGACACGACAAAATACTTGGTATATATTAATTTCAGGTGCATCAGGGGTTAGGTAAAAAAAACATCTTCAACCACGATGCAATATTATTTAATCAAAAATTTCAGTATGCATTCAACCCGGATATATAGTCACATTTTTGTGTATGTTTACATAATTTTAATGAAGTGTTTTTCTATCAATGCTTAAATCTGTTAATATATTCAATTTTACAGACTTGAGCTCTGCATATTTTGTTTTGTGGTGAAAAGTTGCTTGGACGTATAATATTGCTTTAATTATCATATTAAGCACAGGAAGTTTTCTCGAGTTAATTTGTTATGATTTTCACATCATTCCATTTCTGACACACCTCATTCAAACATTTTTCTTAACAATACATCTTATTCAACTCGTAATTTTTTATACAAATAAACAAGTTGTCAGAGATTCGTTTTTGAAGTGCTGAATATTTGGATATAGACTTTGCACATAAAACCATGCAGTTGATCCTATATTAGAGACTCAAGGTCCCATTTATAATTGTTTTTGAACTCTCAAGATTTCTATAAATAATATTAACAGTATTAATATATTACTGGTAGAAGTAATTACTTATATGGCGAAGCCTAACCTTGTTTCTTAATTTGCACATCAAAAGTTATTCAATTCTTTTTTCAAAGGTTATCAAAACGTGCCCGATGTTCCCTTGAGAAAAATGGGCGTATACTGTAATTTGTTAACAAAATTGATAGCAATTATATAACTCTTGCGAGTAGGTCAAATAGTATACATATTTTGACATAAAAGCAGGCAAAAATGCACGTTCATATCTTCAATATTTCATGAAATGGATGAAGCATACTTATTATCTTCTTTATCTCAAAACTTAAAAGGTTTCTAAACATTTATGTAAGCTTGAATAACTACACGTCGATAGCTTCCGGGTATTTCCATATATACTTTTGGCTCCATATTAAAACCCTTTTCATGATATGAAAAATACTTCTAAAAAACTATTCATTGGCCAGTTCGACTTATATAAATTACGCAGACGTAAAAATAAAAACAATACTATGGTAATTTCACAATAAATTGTTGATGATACATATACGATGATTCAAATGATACAATGAAATGCTTTTGCTGACTAGGTGAATGTAACTGTGCTAATGCATAAGGACTGTTACATTCCATTTTAAGCTATTAAATCGTCAATGTTATGTTATGTTATGTTCCTCATACATTTTGTATTTCCATGCTTACATGTATTAAGAAAAATAAAGATTATGTTATGTTATGTTATGTTATGTTATGTAACACAAATATATTTGTTTATTTCATATACCGGTATATCTAAATAAGAACAATGAAAGTTACATTCTGGACGCACAATGTTACCTTTGAATGATTATATAATTGCAAAGTTTTTTCAATGCAGATGCCATAAACAACTTTAATGGGAAATAAACCCTTTCTAGACTTTGTGTATCTATACCAGTGTATCAAGGTTATAGTAATAAACGTTTTCAACTACGATAAAATTTTAATTTAATTTAAAATTTCAGTGTTTTAATCTGGATTCACAGTCGGATTTTTGTGTGTTTACAAAACTTTCTTTTAAGTGTTTCCATCAATACTTAAATCTGTATGAGACGGATATTAGCAATGTTTGATGGTTTTTTTTTCGATACAATGTTGAATGGACGTAAACTATTGTGTAATTTGTCAATTTTACACAGTGTGCTTTCCAACGTTAATAAAACGTATACTTACGATGATTTCAATTATATAATGACCTCTTTTCACTTACAAAGTAAATGTTACTAATATTATACTTAAAGCCATGTTCAAAGGCCTGTTACGATCAACGTTTAGCTGTTATATTATCAAATATCATCTTAACACAGTGATACATAAAACGTAACACTCAGGATGAGATGATGCCCGGTTGATAGCCACCAAACATTCCTTATGATCATTAGGTTGGTGAATACATAAAACCAGTGGAAAACAGTAAAAATAGCCGGGAAAACAAGTAAACAACAAACTTGTTTCTTATATCGGTATATCTTGTAAAATACGAATTATTGTGAATAAAAATCAACTATGTTAATTAAACACAAATGTATGTTTTGTAAAGCGCTAAATGCTCAGTAAATATTATACAGCATTTGGCATTACCTGGTACATACTTATTAACACTTGAAAGGTTGTTGTCTTTTCGATGAAGATTCGAAAGACCACATTACAGAATTACATTTTGACAATTAAACGGGCGTTTTGGCTCATCGAGGTGTAGACGAAAACAATTGCCAAAATTACTGCCAAATTTATACAGTATTATTCATTATTTAAGACGGGCGACATTTGTTTGCGAATTAATTTATGTTGATATCATTTAACAATTTGAATTATTGAGGCTGGTGGTATTTATCTTACTATTATTAAATAATGATCGGCAATAACACCAGAGACGGTTTATTTCACCTTTGGTATAATATGTATTTAGACATCAATGTTATAACGAAATGTATTCAATCAATACTATTAAATCATTAATTTGTTAAAAAAACATCAGCCAACATCTTATTATACTTGAATCAGTAAAAACTGGACATTGTATAAGACATTTCTGTTAATTGGGAAAACGTTACTATGACAATGCTTAGAACTATTTGCTATTGTAGCATGATTGCTGTTAAATCATCAAACAGCATGTCAACCCATAAAAAAGAAATAAACTCATATCATACAAAGGGATGTCGATACTCGGTTTATGTTAAGTGAAAATTGGCAATAAAATTATAATTTATCTATATTAGGATCTTTAAATTGCTGGCCACCTTCATAGAATGACGTCAGTACTATCTTTATATATGATAGACGCCATGATGAAAATATAAAGGTCGATGCAACACTAAGATAACGTCCGTATTGGATTTTTGTTTCGTTAACAAATTCGATTAATCAATATTAATTCATAGGAAACTTATTTATAACACTTTTTCATTTTTACATAGTTACTTTTTATATAATAAAGCTACATGTCAAGCATCATAAATAATTACTTGCTCTGATTTAAATACGACTCATTAAATGTTATTTTACAAAATAATGATGTTTAGACGTGAAATATTGTTTAAATGATTAATTATACACAAAGGGCACTCTAAAGTTAATGTGTCTACAGTTCTGCATTATTCTGTTACTGGCAAACGTGTTTCAAACATGTTTATTTGTTTATTATCAATATATAGATCACTCGCCAAGATTGAACTATTTTTCCATCCAAAAATAAATTTTATAACGGATCCATTGGTTGGTTCAAAATCCATAAGTTACTTTAAGCACCTACATACATGACATAAGAGGTAGAGAGCGGCGTGATAGCGGTCTTTTTCGGATAGAAATGTCGAAGAAGGTAGCATGTAAATTTTCATTATTTTCTAATTCTATTTTAATTGACATTTTTTAATAATGACCTTCCCTCCCAAAACAAATTGATATCATTTTTCTGCCGAAAGTTTACCTATCTTTCAGGCTATCACAATATGAGTCTTTTCGTCCTTACTGGAATCAGAATTCTTGACTGGTGCTTAATATAATCATTGAATAACTTAAAAGTTCACCATTTGCTAAGTAAACCAATAAAACACAAATACAATGTTGACAAATAACATTCCGTTAACGGCGCCGACGTTGATATGACATGAAGTGAGGTTTAATTTCTTTATTGTGGAACATGAATTTGAAACTTTATCTATTTGAAGCAATCGTGATTCACGTTTCCCTAAATACGTAAATAGTATCAGGTCATATACTTAAATTCGTATCGATACTTTTTCACAAGCCATTGACATTTAAATTTCGCCAAACCTTAAATATATCATCAAAACTAATTTTGTCTTCCTGGTTTTATGTTGGACAAAAAGCAATTCATTCAAGCTTAGATTTTTGTATTCAATCTAACGAGCTGTCACTTATTCGTTTTTGAAGTGCTGAATAAATTGATATAGATTTTAAAGTACATAAAACCGTGAAAATGATACTAAATAAGACATTCAATACCTCATTTATATTTTTTCTTCGAGCTTTTAAGAGTTCTATGAATTATATCAACAGTACTGACCTTTTAAAGGGGACCAACAACATTACATGTTTTGGTAATGGGTTAAAATACTAAGCAAATACGGCGATCACTGACACTGTCTCTTTATTTGCTCATCAAAGGTTATTTAATGCTATTCCAAATGGAAAACAAAATATGTCTTAACTTCCCTTGATAAGTGTTTAATATGATAAATTAATTGTAAGTATTCACCTGTAAAGAAAAAGTTAAATAGTCGGCATATTTGTTATGATAAGAAAGGCGATAAATGCATATCAATATACTCAATATTTTATAAAATAAGCGGAGCATAATTATAATCATCTATATCTAAACACTTAAAAGGGGTTCAAAACATTTATGCAAGGGGTTGCTTACTTCGCACACAAAGATAACTATAATTTTAACAGTGAAACGACAGCTCCCGGAAGTTTTCATATATACTTTTGCTCATTAGCAAACCTTTTTCACGATATGTAAAATACTTCCAAAAAAGATATTTTATGTTGGCAAATGCAACAAGAAAACTGTCACAATTAGGTGTAAAAAGACATTATTAAGATAATTTCACAATGAACTTCTAATGAAACGTGTATTGGCGATGATTTCAAATGATATAATAAATTATTTTTCGCTTACTAGGTCATTATAACTATAATAATGCTTCAAGCCAAACAACTTTTTACTTTTCCTTTTTAGCCATTAAATCATCAAATATAATCTCAACACATTGATAGATAAAACGTAACATTAAGGTTGAGATGATGCCCTGTTGTTACCAAATGAAAGCATGAAATAAGTGTTGTCCCAAACATTCTTCATCATCATAATTGACGCTGGTATATGTAAATAACACGTTTAGAAATCAAATAAGATATAGCCAGGAAATCGAGTAAACAAGAAAAAAAATGGATTTGTTTATTTCATATATCGGTACAACACGTAAACACACTGCAAGCGCTCTGTTACCTTTTAATGACTTAACATTGAAACATTGTGAAATTGATACACTGTGGATGTTATTAGAATATGATGGGAAACAACGTCTTCTGAAAGATTAATATCACTGACAAGAAAACATACTTGGTATGTATTAATTTCAAGTGCATCAGGGGTTAGGAAAAAAAATCTTCAAACACGATGCAATTTAATTTAATCAACATTTTCAGTATTCATTCAACCAGGATATATTGTCGATTTTTTGTGTATGTTTTGATAACTTTAATTGAAGTTTTTCTCTATCAGTGCTCAAATCTGTAACCGCTTTTTTAATTAGACAGACTTGAGCTATGCACATTTTTTTTGCGATGCAAAGTTGCTTGGACAAAATTATCTTATTAATCACAGGAAGTTTTCTCGAGTTAATTTGTTTTGATTTTCACATCATTCATTTTCTGGCACACATCTTTCAACAATGAATCATATTTAACTCTTTTATTTTTATACAATCAACTTAGCTGTCAAAGATTCGTTTTTGAAGTGCTGAATTAATATATACTTTAAAGTACATAAAACCATGAAATTGATCCTATATTAGAGACTCAAGATTCCATTTATAATTTTCTTTGAACCCTCGAGATTTCTATAAATAATTTCAACAGCTTTAATATATAACTAGTAAGTAGTAAGAGAATCAAACTATATTATTTATTGACAGTTTTGGCTGAATTACTTGGTAAATATGACACAAACACTGACTCTGTCTCTCTCTCTTTGCACATTAAAAGATTTTTAATGTTTTTTTCCGAAATTTACCAAAACATTTCAAGAGTTCATTTGAGAAAAAATGGGCGTATACTTTAATTTGTTGATTATGACAAAATTATAGCAATTATATAACTCTTGAATGTAAGTCAAAAAGTAGACATATTTTGACATAAAAAGCAGCAAATGATGCTTGTTCATATCTTCAAAATAGAAATAGATGAAACAAACAGCAGGGGTCAAAACCATTTCACCTGCTAAAGCTAAGAGATGCACAGGCCCCAGTTATTCGGAACCGTTAAGTCGCCTCTTACGATCACACAGCGATAAACGATGGCTGCAATGTTGATGTCTCAAAACTTAAAGGCAACCCAACGGCCACAAGGGGGCAACTTTGCATCTTACCCTACCTTGGATTATTCTTCCTTGGATTTTTACTAAATTTCACGAGCTGCCATCGACTGTTTTTTTTTTTCAAATGTTAAATTAATTGATATAGTCTTTAAAGTACATAAAACCGTGAAATGTTCGCTAAATAAGAAATTCAAAACCTGATCAATCATTTACTCCAATCTCTCAAGATGTTTATGAATGTTATAAACAGTATGAACCTGTAAACAGGGACCAAATACATGCTGTTGGTAACCTGCCAAATTATTTACCAAGCTGACTCTGACATTGCCTCATTTGGTCTTTTAAACTTATTTAATGTTTTTTCTATGGTTCCCTTGGCATAAATGAATGGATATCATTATTTGTTTATTATGACAAAATAATTGCAATTATATACGTCTTACAATTAAGTAAAATAGTATTCGACGAGCAATTCAACTTATGTCTCGTATAATTTTAAACGTCGTGTAGTATTAAACAATACTAAGACAATTTCACTATAAACTGTTAATATAACGTGTACTGACGATGATTTCAAATGATATAATTAATTCTTTTCGCTTACTAGGTTAATGTTACTAATAGTATGCTTAAAGCCATGTTCAAAGCCATGGTATCTTCAACGTTTAACTGCTAAATCATCAAATATTATCTTAACACTTTGATAGCTAAAACTTAACATTAATGTTGAGAAGATATCCGTTGATAGTTATCCCATACATTCTTCATCATCAAATGACTGTTGTATTTTTTAAAAACCAGTGAACAAAATAAAAATAGACAGAAAAAAAACAACAAGTAAACAACAAAAATGTTTCTTATACTGGTATCACTTTTAAAGTACGAAGAAATGTGTAAACACACAGCAAGCAATAGGTCACCTTTTAATTACTAAACATTTTGAAATTTAATATAATGCATATGTTAACAGTTATAAAAAATAACTTTAATGTGAAACAAACGTTTTCTTAGAGATTAATAACACCGACATGGCAAAAGTTTTGATATGAAGTAATTTAAAGTGCATCAGAGGTGGAGTAATCAAAAACACCAACCACGATGCAATTCATTAAATCAACAAATTCAGTATTTCAACCCGGATATATGGTCGAATATTTTTGTGTATAATAAAACTTTTTGTTTTTTGTCAATGCTGAAATCTGCAATCTCATATTCAGCTAGACAAACATTAAGCCATGCATTAGAAAAAAATCAACAAAAGTAAAAGCATATTAGGTTCATTGAGCCAAAGATTTTAAAATTATTTCTATTTTGATGATATATCTAAATATTCGTCCTGCTAAGCGCCTTTAGATGACTGATTTAAAAATGTTGACTCTTAATCATTTCGTTAACTTGCAGTGGCAGATTCAGGTACGACTTCCGGCATGCAGTACTCGGCTCCTTCAACTACTCTCCAGCTTATAGGATACGTTTACGAGCTTGGCTGGAATATATACGTGTCAGTTTCATGCATTATTGGACATAAGATAGTTCCTTATCAAAACATTTAGTGCTACCATCCGGTTGCTGAGAATTCTTTATTAAACAACATGAATGACTTTGAACGTTGAAATGGCATATTTGATTAGCTTATTACTTATAAAGAAATAAAAACAGTGTTTCTGTTTATTTAATTCTGATATATGTACATATGTTTATTCATAAGATCTGATTACAATTCATCTTTAAATAAAACACATCAGTTTGGATCTGATTCAACATATCATGTACTTGACAAAAAAACATTCCATTAACAAAGGTTCCTTCAATTTATGCTTTTAACAAGGACAATTCGTAATGAATATGGATCATAAAGTATTTGATACCTATCGAGAAATAAATCACAAATATATATTGTTATCATTCTAAATGAATACTTTAATAGATTAGGTCTCTCAACTTAACTGATTCGTTTAAATTTATCTGGATCCGGAATTCATGAAAGCAAAACAATGGCATATATTTCTTAAACTATTAGTTTACGAAATTTATACCATTTTATTGCCTTTAAAATGAACTTTATAATCACAACCATCCATCACAATACATAGGAGAGTAACCAAATTTTCACAAATCATACGTGCATATCATTGTAAGAGTCATTTAATACTTGGTATTCTGAAGATAAGCATTGCAATAATATTAATCAAAGAATTTTCCAGTCGATTCACACAATTGAAATATCACTGTTCAGGAGTACATCAACTAATAAACCTGATGACAGAAAGTTCTCAGTATCTGTCAGACTGGTTCTTTTCTCTTTCTTTAAGCCATGAATCAGTTGTAAGAATTGTCGTATCGTTGGTCAGCTCTATTTGGGCGACATCGGGGAGAGGTTCATTGTCAAATGAAGGGCTTATATATTCTTCTTCTTGTTCCTCTTCTATTTCTTCTTTTATATTGTTTGACCGGTTGATATTAGCAGTTCTAAAGGGAGATATATTCGAATATTATTAAACCACACCTGGGCATATTAAAAGACATGTAGAAACTTTGAAATTCAAAGAAAACTATATATAATTATACAAATATAATTTGATATAAATAGTTCTAAGTTTAGCTTAAATGACAAACATCCTGTTAAAGTGATGTCTTAAAATGGCGGAAAATATATTTTTACTTTTGTCGGAACAGATTCCAGATAATATGATTGCAAAACATACGATGCTGATGAAGTCAGAGTAGTTACATTTAAGGTGAAACAAATAGTTTCAAGTATGTACATGCTTACATGTCATACTATAATTAAAGTCAATGAGTTGACATTTCTGTGTTAAAGAGCCTATTATGTCTCAGAAATGCTTTTATTTATATTTCTAAATGCTTTTCATTTTTGGTGACCTGTTATAGTTTCAAAAAAGTTACTCATTGGCAAATCACGTGATAAATCTTTTGCTTTTGGCAATTAATACTAATTTAGTGATTAAGAATTTTGTATGGAAATCTTACATTTTGCTACATTTAGATTAAATAATTTTACATTCAGCTCAAGTGAAAAACGTTTAACAGTTTAACATGCTCTAAAACCTTTATTTGAACGTTATAAAAGTCATCTTTGCCTTTTCTAAAGAATGAAAGGATGCATAATGTGCATTTAAATGACGGAAATATTAATAAAAGAACAATAACATAATACTAACGCTACTTGTTGTACATGGTCATCAAGGTCTACATCTGTTGTCTGGACAGATGAAAGGTCGGCGTTCTTTGAATAACCTGGATTCTCAAATTCAAGGTTCCTCCTATGACGAGAAATTGATGTTTTGAGTTTCGCTTTATGTGGATTTAATTTTCGTCTGAAACCCAAAATATATGATATTATTCCATTGTTTTGCAAATATGTATATTAGATAGACTTATTAAGAAAATCCCTTCTACAAGATGGCGGCTTTCGGCTTTTGTTTACAAAATGAAGGATACGAGCATGAAATATTTCAAAGAGAAGTATGTACCAAGAATTCTTAAGAAAGCATTTTTGGTTTAAGTATCATGAAAGCTAGAGGACTTGTAGTTTAATAATGAAAGCTACAATCATATAAGCCGCGTCATGACAAAACTAACATAGTCTGTTTGAAACCAACATGAATCCAGACTAGCCGGCGCATCCGCGCAGTCTGATCAGGATCCATGCTGTTCGCTATCAGTTTCTCTATTTGTAATAGAGTTGGTAAGCGAACAGTATGGATCCTGATCAGACTGCGCGGATGCGCAGGCTGGTCTAGATCCATACAGGTCGCAAACCCATTATGTTGGTTTTGTTGTGACATGGCTCATATATATTAGTACGTTAACTTCATATGGGTACTATACAAAGTTATCATATTGCTTTACCTCCGCATAACGAATATGAAAGCACCAATAAGCATGATGATCACAACAAGTAAGAACGCAATCCCCGCTGCTACACCGGCAGTAGGTAATCCTGTCTGTGAGGAAGTCACTGTCGCAATATTAGCGTCGCCTTCAAAGCGTGGAAAGAACATAACATTTACATCTTTATATCGAAAACTAATGTGTGATTGGTAAGAACTTTATGTGTGTAACGATTTCTTTCAAAAACAGTTGATGAAAGCATTAACAACTCTGTACCTTGAAAATGTAAATTCACTCAATAATGCTGAAGATACAATTCAAAATCATGGTGTAAAATTGGTATATCGACATGACAATAGTATTTTTTACATGAAATTATGAAAATACGCCCATATAAATATCAACAAATGAAAAGGATTTTTTTTGAAAAAGCAGGTCCCAGTGCATCATAAAGGACTTTCAAAACTAAATTCTTCAAACTGGTTACCAAGGCAGAGGTCCTCCGTTACATTCCAATGACCGTTTGTATTGCACGTGATCCCTGTAAGTTGATCAGTTGGTGTGAAGCCATCAAAGCACATGAAATTGCAAGTTTCACCTATAGATAAGTTGCACGACCCAACAATTTCGCCATTTTGAATATATGGTTTACAGGTTAAAGCTGAAAAATATAACAATTATAGATAACACTATGTAAAACTAGTATCGGGATTTACACATTTAGGACTATTTTTTGCATATTTAGGATTACTTTTAGCATATAATTTACATATTACCTAAAAACGATAAAAAAGCAATAATCTTAATTTTAATGAGCTAAATTTGTGTACATAGAAATGTTTATCCTACATATGATTCAAATAATAAGGTGTTGTGCTTTTATCTTTGACTTTTACATTAAATCTCTTGTTAATTTTGCACACAAAATCCAATGTATATTGTTCTTGGCCATTAGACAATAAGTATATTGAACCCTTAATTAAAACTAAATTTTCGTTTTCAATATAAAATAATTCAGTTAAAGGGAAATATCATGCTCAAAATGATAAAATAAACCATATTAGCCGCGTCACAACAAAACCAACATAGTGCGTTGGCGACCAGCATGGATCCAGACCAGCCTGCGCATCCGCGCAGTCTGATCAGGATCCATGCTGTTCGCTATCAGTTTCTCTATTTGTAATAGAGTTTGTAAGCGAACCGCATGGATCCTGATCAGACTGCGCGGATGCGCAGGCTGTTCTGGATCCATGCTGGTCGCAAACCCATTATGTTGGTTTTGTTATGACACGGCTCATATAGAATCTACATACGCAAGCAAGAAGGAATCGGATGCCACATGTAATCATTTCTACAGACAACAGCAGACGTTACGTTGACATATCCTAAGTTACACTTAAATGCACAAGTCTCGCCGACATTTTTCTTGCATTTCCCATCAACACGTCCATTAGGGAGGGAACTGTCTTTGCATTCTGATTCTATCGATGTACAAAATTTGTTACAAAATTATATTAGAAAACCATAATGGTCAATGAAAATGGCTTAAGACATCACAGACATATTCTGTATTACAATGTCGGAGTAAGATATGTATACTGCAGCTAGTGACATCTATTTATACAGAGAGTTATAGCCGGTGCTAGGGGGGCGTAAGGGATGTTGTACTTTTTCATTATCCCTCATGTACAGACTCAACCAAACAGAGTCTGCAATTCTCATGTAATTTTGTTGTGATTTATGCTTCCGAAAGATACACTTTGTCAAGACTTTTACATAACTAACTATTTTAAGTACTACAGTACAATTATATAATTGATATGAAATGACGTAAATGATGACGTGTTTTACCAAGACAAAGAATGTCGGAAACGTCCCATTTTCCATTACTGCCACACATAATGTCAGGGTGGAGATTGTTGGAAATATAATCTGCATTACAAATGTAGCTACATTTCGTCCCTACAGTCCGCAGACAATATACAGAAATTGCTCCATTTAAGATTGAAACAGGGCACTTTATAACTGCAAATAAGAAATATAAAATATATAATAACATTAATGATATGGGGAAAACATATAGAATAGTTAGAATAAATGAACTATTGAGAAATAGTGATGAAATAAAATGCATATTTTCATTTCTATTTTGTATTTTCACTGTAAGAATTTATTTTTCACTGCAGTGAAACATATTTTCACTGGAGTCTTGCTAAACAAATTTCTTCTAAATTCAGCCAAAACACAAACAATTAGGAAAAGTCTTTCAAATTGTAATGTCAAAAAAAGAAGGGAAAACGTTTATAATGAAATAATAAACAGAAAAATCGGGTTTTTTGTATAAATACAGGATTTATTTTGATCTTGTGGTATGAAAATTATCATTTTCACTCGTGACTACCACCACTCATGAAATATTTATTTTAAAGAGACTCCAATGAGGTATTTTGACATGATGGGACTGAATTTTTTCCCCAGATAAATGTACCATTTGATGGCGGTTTAGACCACTAATCTTTGTACAAAATTTCAGATCAATCGCACACTTCGTTTTTAAATAGTTATTCAAATTGTAAAAAAATTACCCAAAATGAAAATCGTTTAAACGCTTTTCACTAAAATCGGGCTAAGAAAAGCATAATTCAATTTATTTAAAAGTATATTTCTTAACAATCTTTTTTAAAATGCCCCAGCTCATTTATGTAAAAAATCAGATGTTATGTTTTTAGGCTTTCAAAACTCATATACATAATATCCCCTTTATATACTAGAGAGAAAAAACTAGAAATTAGATACAATGTGATATAAGTAAACTAATAGAATAATTTGTCAATCTGAAAGTTTCGTATTTAGTCAACTAGTAATTATTTAGATACATATGTTTGGATAATATAGCATATTAAGCAAATATCTTTTAAATAAATATATGTACCCTTTTAATAGTTTGAGCCTCCAAATTCATATTTTGTTATCTTTTTTATTAACATTAGTGTCAGAATGATATAATATACAAACTTTTGCACGGGTTTCTCGGGTGCCACTTTTTGTCACTTTTACATACTGTCATTACCGTAGTATTTACATAACCATCATCGCAGCTATATTCACACACCTCCCCTATTGTCTTAGTACATGTTCCTGTTATTATCCCATGCTCGACAGTATCTTCACATACAGATTCTGTAATAAAGATATTAAAAATATATATCTTTTGTCAATAGTGCCATAAAAATCAACAACCATGACCAAAACATAATTAGTGTCATGAGTTTGAAACACTGCATTATACTTTATTCAATATTTTATGACAAGCAATAAAATTCTAAAATTTCTACCAAATAATTACAGCCAAAAAATGTTTACAATTTCATACCAATTCTCTTTGTTTCGTATAACAGAAATAAAAAACTACGGAAACGTATAGCGACCACCCCTATATGTTAGTTAAAACAGAATTTTTGACAATTTATTTAATACATATTATATACCTAACCAATTTTTACAAACTTACTTGATCTGAAATATGTATCTAGTAATATTTACCGCCTTTGAATGTTAGTAAAACAGAATTTTAGACAATTTATTTAACACATGATATATATTTGACCAATATTTTAATTGTTTTTTTTATATTGAATATATACTTTTTACTCAATCTGCTGTTTATATTGCTCGATTAAAATTTAATTGAGTTTTTTTCTGTTCATTTATATGTATTAGTTATATACATTTGAGGTTTAATTATTATAATATAACATATTTTACAGTTAATAGATAATCACGACAGAAAAATCCCACGCAATCTATAAAGGAAGCAATTAAATCAAGTTATGTTGTAAATCAAATATAATACGTATTTTTCGTAATCTATCGTACGTTTTTTATCTTATAATGCAAGATAAACTACTTTTAACTTTCTGACAAAATGAAAAAATAATACACTTACATCTTTTTAAATATGTATTTCTTTCCACACATCATATTTACATATAACAAACATACTATAAAACTATAAAAAATGTCATTTGATATTTATCATATAGGGGTGGTCGCTATACGTTTCCGTAAAAAACAAAGCAAATATAGTTCATTTATCTTACAATCATATTTCATGTTCTCATTTATAGCTATCTCACCATTCTATGAATCTTTCACTAAATATTTTAAAACAAGTATTCAAAAACTGTTTTTGAATCGAAACATGAAAGGTCGCCAACAAGGTAAATTCAAAATTGTTGCAGTCTCGTTTATTTAAGGACACCATAATTCACATGTATTCATATTTATATTCAAAATGCTGCAAATATCGAATTCGAATGTTGCTGACCTCTAAATGTATTTATGATTATTGCTGACCTTCCAATTTATACTACTTACAACTGCTTTTATTTGATCAGCGTCCAATATCAAATAAAAGGCAATAATTAAGGCAGACCTCTATGAGTAGTACTGCAAGCTTCAAATGAACATACACATAAGTTGTATAACCGGTTTAAGGGAAGCAATCGATTTTATTCTACATTTATTTGACGTGGGAGTAATTCATCTTTACCTTAAGTATGTGATGAATTGACAAAACTCACAACTAGTTAAGTATACTACATACTATGTATAAGTTGCTGTTATTTTTGTAAATAATCTTACTGTTCAAGCATTCAGTGTTGTTATATTTTTCTGGTCATTCGGGAACATTGATGCCGGCACTATTAAGTGTTGAGAACTGAGTACCGCTCAAGCCGATGCTAGGGGGACGTGAGGGATGTTGCACTAATTCATTACCCCATGTACAGACTCAATCAAACCGAGTCTGCTTTTTTCATGTTATTAATTTTTGTTGTGATTAATGCTTCCCATGGATCACTTTTTTCCAGATTTGTATATACAAACGGGTAAATCTAAACAAACCTTTGCAAAGTTCTGATGACTTTATATTCCATCCATTACTCTGACATGTAATCGCACTGTCTTGTGTTTGTGGTGTATAGAATTTATTACAGGTATATTTACATGAGGTACCAACTTTGGCTGTGCAATCTGGGTCTACCTTTCCATTTTCAATTCCATCACTACATTTGAAGTCTGACAAAAAGAAGAAAAAAATAAGTATCTACAGTAATACATATTATATTAACAATGATTATCATTTGAAAATAAATACAATGTACAACGATACAGCATGAATTCTTAACACTTCACTTTTTGTACTTTGGCGCTACTCAATATAATTGTCAGGTAAAGAAGTGAAACTTTCGATGTTTTTGACATTAAAATTAATGCACAATTGCTGGAAACAAATTACACAATGTTGTTAGATATATTCCTTATTACAAACGTGCAGTTCCCCTACCATTTTGACTGTAAGCAGTGATAAAGATTTGTCTATTTCACTAGCATTAATAAAAAGCAAACCATTCTTCATTTTTGCAGTGTAACGATACGTTACAATGTCGTGTGATTCTCTTTAAATTTCTTATACTGATACCCACTTCAAGTATCGAAAGCATTGCGGATCCATTATAAACTTTATAGTATAAAGAAGACAAAAAAAATAAATGCATACCAGTTTATAAATAACTGAAAACTATTTATGGAAGTGGAGAACTTTATACGTATATATTTCTGATATAAGACTATCTAGGACATTACTGAAGCGCTAAATTTATCTGGTTTAAAGCTGCAAGTCTCCAGATGAGCCATTTTTCAAGAAAATCAAACTTGACATCAAAGTAGTTGAGACTTGAAGAAAAGTTAAAGGACTAAAGATACAAGCATTAATTAACATTGTTATGTGCGATTAATGACTGATTACATACAGTTTGAATGAACATATTTCCACTGCATGACTAACGAAGTGAGCGATTTTTTGCTTTTTCACATCGTTGGGTAATTTAAGCGGATTATAAGTACCGATTGCAATGGGTTAATTACTTTCTTTGTTTCGTTCACAATATTTTACCTTTAAACACACTGTCAAAATGTCCATGAAAATTTGCATGAATCTGGAGGCATGCTGCTTAAAAACACCATCAAATAGCATTTTGTCTCACCTGTACATGGTGCAGCTGGACTCCATTTTCTATCGTTCTGGCAGACGATCACATCTGTTGTATTGACAAAGTTTCTATCACATTCAAACCGACATCTCTCGCCTATTTTTGCTCGGCAGTTTCCAGTAATTTTACCATTAGGTATCCTTTCTGTGTCGCACGCTGAATCTGTTTTATACAAAGCATTTGTCGATTCAATAATAATCATTATTAAACTGTGTATTCTAAAAAAGTTATCAAGAGGAATCTTTACAAAGACATGAAAGATATCTGGACAAGGTATAACTGCTTTTACTTGCAAAGGTCATTTCGGAGTTTTTTTATTAGCAGTTAATTTTTAGAGGGATTTTTTCTAAATAGAACTGTCGTTTTCGTGAACACATTAATATATGCTTTATTAATATGCAAAATATATGGAAAATTTAAAATTAATATAAAAATGAACACATCAATTATCATATTACATTTTAGTGCTCACAATATTTACTGGAAAAAAATAATTTTTCCCCTTTTTCGATAGATCGATATATTGAGTAAAGATATTAGGCATTAAAGTTTTTTCTAAATTTTCTAATCAATCTATAAAAATGAAGAAATATACCTATGCAAAGTTCAGATGAAACCGGATCCCATCCAGTTGCTTGGCAAGTAGTTTGCATGTTAGGGACACTCGGGGTGTAATATGTATGACAGCTGTATTTACAGGATGCCCCTATCGTTTTGTTACACCCTTTCTCCAACATACCATTCTTAATTTCATTAGGACATGTAAATGCTGATGAAAGAAGAGAAAAATAAAGATTTCCCATATATTTAAAGGACCATTAAAGCCTCAAAAGGCCCATTAAGCCTCAAAAGTGCTATCATATTTATTTCTTAAGAACGTTTTTATTTTGGTACATTGCTACAGTTTTCAAAAAGTTACTCATTGGTCATATAAATTATTTATCTTTTGCTCTTTGGTTATTGTTATATTTATAGTGATTTAGTATTTTGTATGGTAGTCAAAATACTACTTTGTTTACATTCTGGTACCCTACCAGGACATAACTGCACATTCAGGACTACTTTCTTCAGCTGTTTAACATCTAAATGCTCTAAAACATTTTAAACAGATGTTTGACCTTCCTAAAGAATTTAAAAAATCATTGATTTCCGAGGCATAATGTGCCTTTAATCTAAATATTTGCTTTGTTTCGATAGTGTAAACTTAAAAATTATTTTTCATATTTCGATATAACAATTTCTTAGATTTTTTCATTTCAATTGTTCTTACATAGAACTTATCCATGTATGCTATATAGGATGTAGGGTCCTTGCCTCCTTTATATGTATCATATGGACATAAATGTTCCTAGGATGGAGAGATTTTTTCAATTGAATTACGATCGAAAATGAATATATTTTATTCGTATTTGTCCAAAATTAAGATAACTACGTAGAAAATATTAAAAAGTTATTATTATACTTGGCCTACCATACAAAAACTCACTTACTTGCTAACCGAAACTAATCGGTAAAACTGTTCAAAATTTATTTCTTTATATGTTAATTTATATATTATGCTAATCTACTGAGAAACTAACACACATTCTTCAATGTTATAAGCTCTTTAGAAAACCTTTGCCAATTTCTGTTGTATAAGCACAAGTAAAATTCATACCTTTCCATTGCATTTCATGTATTGTTTGCTATAAATATGTTACATATTTTATGAAATAAATATATTGAATTGAATATGAGGAGAATTCAACGAAAACAATATGACATAAAAACATGAAATTGTTTTAACCTTGACATACGTCCTTCGGGTGCCAACTGAGGTCATTTAAACAAACGGCCTCATCTGTCGTGTTAGCGAATCCTGGGTTACATTGAACCATACACTTCTCCCCTACTTTCCCGTTGCACAATCCTATAATATTTCCATTTGCCAGAGTTCCATTTCTGCACACAGATTCTAAAAATAAACAAAATTAATATATAGATTTACAGACATACATGTGTATATTTAAAATCTAATTTCATTAGTCTGTTCAAATAGATGACTCATATGGTACATATACTACATAATGATAATTACATTGACGAAATGATAAAATAAGAAACAAGAAGTATCTTTAAAAAAGAACAAAGAAAAAAAATTTAACTTGCATATGTTATTACTCACCCATCACATTAATTGTGTGAACATTTTTAGAACTATCCTTTACATTTTATTTTATAATGGCAAGAGCTATCCTTTACATATTTAGAACTATGCTTACAATTTTATTTTAGAACGACAAGAACTATCCTTTACATTTTATTTAAAAAAAAAGCCAATTAGATTCCCTGATTTCAGTTTGTGATTTCAAAATGACCAATGAAAATTCTTTTTATATTTAGTTTTCCATGAAACTTTTACAGGAAGTCAAGCTGATTTTAGACGGCCTTCGACCGAAAAACCATATTACCAATGCAAAGAGTAGAAGAACTTGGGCTCCACCCATCTTGACTGCAAACTGCTCTTCTCCCTTTAACAACTGGTGTAAAATATGTATTACAACTATACGAACATGCTTGTCCTAGCGTCCGAGAACATCCTTGATCAACCTCACCGTTTTCTATCTTGTCACTACATTTGAAAGCTGAAAAAGCAAGAAAGTATTTTTATATCTATCGTTTAACTTGAGATTAGAGCAAAAGACAGATAAGCTTTAGCTATGAGTAAAACTTTCTTTAAGCTGAACAAGGAATAAGTAATGCATTTATTTACCTTTTACATTGAATTATAAATATAAGAAGCTTTAGCTACGTGTATAAAAGTATTTGACTATTGCAATAGGAATACTTTTAATTCACCAATTTTTTGAAAACTTTCATCTTGTTTGTATTATTCACTATTCGAATTTACGTCGTTTAACTATATGCTTGTCAATGTCTTTGCATTGCTTTATTTCATATCTGTTCTCATTTATTTTCTTGAATTACGCCAAATTTCAAGCATAAAATCCATTACAAATAAGTGATGCCATACGTGTACATAGGCCATTTTCCGGACTATGAAATGTTCCATTCGCCGTACATATAGCCTTTTCCCTCGTGGCTATATACCCATCAAAACACATGTAGTCACATTTTTCACCGATTGTCATATTGCACTCCGTACTAATCTTCCCGAACCCAATAACGCCGGCACAAACTTGTTCTGAAATATTGTTAATTTTGCTTTAGTTATATTTCATCACTATTTGAATCAACTATTAAATAATTTAGAATCAATCCCGAACTTCAATATCATATTTTTTCTGGTTCATTGAGAGCATAGATTCCAGTATATCTACTGCTGAGGACTGCGTGAATACAAATTAGGCCACTCTGTGCGTGAGAGAGGGTGTGAGAGATTTTGCAAATTTTATTGTTTCAACTGAACAGACGCAATTTAATTCTGTTAGCATTTTCCTCTTCATAACACTTGAGGGATTCCCCCATTTCTTGATGTTTTAAGCTACATGCATAATTATCACCATATTTGTACTGCGTTATTAACGCAACTGTGTAATTAACGCAGTAAGGACTACTTTCGCATATGTTTTTTTTTGGTAATTCACGTAGATTGTAAGTGCCATTTGCAACGTACAGATTACTTTCTTTGTTCATCACACAATATTCTACTTTTTAAATACATTTTCAAAAATTGCATGATGATTAGCATGAACCTGGAGGCATGCAGCTTTAATATACAATAAATATTTAATAAACTGAATCTTCAAAATTAAACACAATTCGTATATTTTTGTGTGTTATGCTCATTATAACTTTAAGCAATTGCAAATAAGTTGCTTTACGACCATGAAACGAAAAATAAAGATATCTTTATTGCATTTTAATAGATGTACATGTATTACCACTGCATGCAATATCGGCTATATCCCAGTACCCGTCACTCGTACATTTGAGTTTCCGTTGCGAATGTGTTGATCTATATCCATTATTGCACTGATACGAACATTCTTCTCCGACCCGTAGACTACACTCACCAAATATTTCTCCGTTAGGTACTTGTGACGGGCACTTCACATCTGAATATACATTATGAACATTGTAGTAAGATTAATGCATTTTTTTTCTCGGCTGTTATTGAAGAATATCAGCAGGTACAATAAAATTATCTTTGTATATCATTATGTCTTACTTATTTCTTACTTAAGAAAAATCGTTAATTCATGTTAGAAGAAATAAACGTTAAAACACCAAGCTCTGTATTAAAATTACATGTATTTATCATATCATATAAGTTCTTGAAAAGAAAAAAGAATGCTATTTTAATGACGTCCAGTTAAAATTAAAACTATAGAAATAGCAATGTTTGTTGTTGTTGTTGTTGTGTTTTTTTTGTTTTTTTTGTTGTTGTTTTTTCTTCAGAACAATGTATTGATTAATAAATGTCTGCAAATATATTTATCTTAATATATCATGTATATAGCTTCAAAAGAAATGCAATGATTCTAAATGCAAAATAAGTTTAAAATAAAATGCATAAAGCATAACGCCTTACAATGACTATTTGAAAAATAGTATTGAATAAAACAAAACGACTTTGAAAATAAACATACATTGGCATATTTCTTCATCCGGAATTTGATACGTTCCATTTGCAGTGCACACGATTTTTTGTACTGCCTTTACAAAACCCAAGTTACATTTGAAGTCACATGGCAAGCCAATTTCTCGTCCACAGAAAGGATCGAGCATTCCATTTGGAATAATCGGTGGACATCTGGATTCTGTAAAGATATGAAACCAATAGATATTATCCGTAACTCGGCAAATGTGGGTTTTTTCCTAGTTAATCCTCCGGTACAAGTAAACTTTTAGCGTTTCAATGGCTTACGGTGCATGACCGTTCACAATAGTTTAGTGAACCTTTAGCGCTTAGTTTCAAGACTATATATAACCGTAAATGATTGTTTTACCACCGACTTAGCTTGAAAAACCGAAAGTATGTTTTTTATTCCGGAGTATTGCCGTTGATGTCATGAAATATATTATATGTATTTACCAAAAGTAATGTTTTCTTGCACGCGAATTTGATACTTATGAAAAAATGAATAAGATATTTTAAGGGTCATTAACGGAAATGAAACTTTTATTGAGCACTATACTTAGTATTGTACCATTTTGTCGAGCAGAAATGAAATAATTTAATTTTAACAGGGTCAATAAAACCCTCAAATGTAGAACTAACTGTTGACATTACAACACTTTTCTATTACTTATTTATAACGTTAATTTTATTAGATATTTAAAGTTTGCCTTCACATAATGCTTTCGACTCCAAATCCCATCCAACATTTGTGCATGTTAGTAAGGTGTCAAAAAGTGGCACGAAATTAGTCGGGCACCTATATCTGCATTCATCGTGAAGATGTCGTGGACAGAGGCTACTAAAAGTTATATCTATCTCTTTTGTTATCCCATTGACCTCAACAACTTGTTGAAGCAATTCCGTACATTGGAACACTGAAACATATATAATATCCGTAACAATTACAGAAATAAGGAGTTATACACAATTAAAGGCCCATTATGTTTTTGATATGCTATCATTTTCATTTTTTGAAAAACTTTTTTTTTCATTTTTGGTATCTTTTTACGATTTTCAAACAATTATTCAATTTGCCTGTAGATGAACATACATTTGAAAGGAATATGGATTTTTGAGGCATAATGTGCCTTGAAGGGCCGCTAGTCAAATCTAATTTCTAGCTTTAAAGCCTTTACCGGGTGTGATCCTAAGTAACGTAGGTTTTTTTGCAGTTGTATGAAAACAAAAATAAAAAATATGAAAATACAATATTCAAATATAAATATAGTTCTCATACGAGTTTACCATTTATAAAATCTTAGCAAAGTAATAGAACAGAGTCAAACTTATTTTGATAATATTGATGTATACAAGAAACTAGCAAATGTTTTGATTTACCACACATTAAAAGAGTATATGTTTGCTAAATTATTAATTGTTTTACGGCGTTATAACAAACAACAAAACATATACCGTTATTGCACGTTCGGCCATCTGCTTTTTTAAAACAGCTCCATTTTCACAGGCACATGTTTCTGCCAGACATTGTAGGTAAACATATAGTACTGCCAGTCCCCACGTCCTCCACGAGCTCTACATGCGACACTTACTTAAGTAACAAACAATTCATGTAAATACGACAAAGAAAATATAACCATTATTTCTTTCCTTTTCTTTTCAAACAATATTTTTGTAAATAATTTAAGCAATATTCAAAAGTTAAAGAGTACAGAAATGGTGCATTTCCTTTTATGCCATGACCTTGACTTTCAACGTCACTACCTTTTACCAAATTGTTAGCAATATTATTTTTATTAAAGTATAAAAAGTGGATTGTTGTATATTATGTGCATATTTGAATAGATAATAAACTACCTTATCAAACTGTATCTTAAAATTCTGAATGTGTGCTTATTCCGGCCGTAACATCTTTTTCTCAAGTTAAATGGACATGCGTACGCACCGGTTTCAATAATAAAATTAATTAATTAATTAATTATAATAAATGAATGGGTTTTTTAATTGTGAATATCATAATGATGATTTAGCATTTTTTCTACTAACCCGCTTGTTTGTTTTTATTCGTACTGCTGTAAAATGCGATAGACTCAAGATTTCCCATCCCAGGACTTTGCCCGACTATTGCTCTTTCATACGGTGGCGTCAAATCTACTCGTACAATGTGGCTTTAAAAAAGAACGGCTTATAATTATAGCAATTTCATTAGCAACGTAACATAGTACGTTTGCGACCAGCATGGATCCAGACCAGCATGCGCATCCGCGTAGTCTGATCAGGATCCATGCTGTTTGCTATCAGTTTTTCTCCCCTTTTAATAGGGTTGGTAAGCGAACAGCATGGATCCTGATTAGACTGCGCGGATGCGCAGGCTGGGCTGGATGCATGCTGGTCGCAAACGCACTATGTTAGTTTTGTCGTGACGCGGCTCAATTATGTTCTTTATTAGGAAGCGAATGTCAAAGAAATGCATAGCAGCTGTTGTCCTAAAACAATTTTGTTTCGAATTTTGAAATTTTCTTATTTCTGCCATACATCTAAGGTTTGAATTTAATCATATAAAGCCATTAACTGACACTAAAGATCACATTTTTTCCATTAAGAGGATTATTTGAGAGGTGGAAACTTATATAACTTTGTGATATCAACATACTTATAATGTTACCTTTGTGTTTTGTTTGTTTCCAGTAACACCATATAAATGACTATTATAATTTAACATAACCATAAACGTTCAAATTATAATCTCCTTTACTGAATTGAAGGCCATGTGTGTTTCTAATCATAAAACATTAAAATAGATAAAAAAAAAAACCATGTTCGTTAACTTTCTTTTTATATGCGGATTTAATATAACCAGAGAAAACTACTTTTTATACGCGGAGTGTTACATACAAATAAACTATACGTACTCTTTTCTATACGCGGAGTAATACAGGTAAACGCCGTCCGTTACAATATCTTGTATCCCCTCATCACGGAATGTTCCAGTCATATTTATAATCGTTAGACAATTCTCTCCATTCAGATCACATTGTTGAATTGTGTCGTAATGCGAGTCCGACCAATATAAATGGTCATCTGTAATTTAATTAAAGTGACAAATTTGCGATATGATTGAATAACAGAATAAGATACAACGCTCTCGTAGTGCTTTTATCAATCTACTACAATATACAATGGTAACAAATAACTTTCATGCACAGATATATCATTAACTGAAAATTAACAGCCCTGTAATAAGTCCGTGACCTGTTTACTTACCTGAACTTAATGAAAAAATAGTAAAATGAAATACAATTTGACATCATTGTGTTTCTAAATCAATTATATTAATTTTCTAGATCAGTTTGTATGCAAAGTAGTATACCCTTTTTATTGAATAAAAAAATAATGAATATATACTTTGATAGTTTGTATTCCTTTAATGAAATTATTTAAAGCCCATTGCGTGTACATAATCTTTGGGTTAAACATATTTTATTTGTCACGTGAGAACATCTTTACATACATAACATTTACAATTAATACATAATAGATAAGACTGGAAGCAAATTAATGCTTATTGAAGTCTTTAACTTTCTTGTCCATTTTTCCTTTCATATTCTATCAGTGGTCAGCCAGTGGCTATCTAAACCACTCAGGCACTAAAACCAGGTCCAGTTTTCATCTTTACTTATTATTTAATCAACTTACTAATAAAATCTATCGCCACACCACTTGGTTTTTCAACATGGTGTCCCTTTATTAACTCAACTTCATTTTTGCCATCCATGTCGGCACGACCAATGTATGTTGAAAAGTAGTAGTCACGTGTATAGTACATAACACTGAAATGATGTAATGTGTGTAACATTTCTCCGGATGTTGCTGAAATCTTTCAATGGATTTGCCATTTTTTAAATTTGATAGTTTTAAGTATTTCAGTATCAATATATAAAATTGAGCTACTGACAGTTGACCGTTGTCAGACTTCACGGACCTGCAGGATGGCCTGGCTCTATACTGGTGCCAATTATGATTCCAGTACGCTATGAGTGATACTTTTTATTTTAAATTGAAGTAAATTTTAATTATTTTTATTATCTTGAAATATCACATAAAATTACATTTGTATACAGGTTAGAAATTTCTTATTTGTCTACACTGACAACTACGACAACAGTTTAAGAAAAGAAACTTAATAATGTATCGTATCATAACAAATTTTTAGTGTTTGGAATTACTATTTGTCCAATAGAATGTAATTCAAATGAATTATAACATTTACCTTTGTAAATCAGATGAATTTAAACATTATAGTAAATCGACAGTTTTGCAAAAATAATTTCAAAAACTAGACTGGAAGAGGTAAATAATAAACATTTAATCCATTGATTTGGTCGAACGGCTGTGCCGCTCTTGACCATTTTAAATTTGTAAATGCCAAAAAACACTTAAAACGTGACATATTTGCAGAGATGCACGCTCATAGAAGCATAATGTAGTTCATGATATGAAGAACCCCATGACTTAAATGGCTTTTAGAATCTTACATCTTATAAATATCAAAACATCCGTATAATAAATTATGTTACGTGCACTTTGCATTAGATCGTTTGTCCTAAGTATTTAGGAATTCAGTTGATATAACAGAACAAACCCTTTTCCAGGATGAAGCACTATGTCACCTAGCAATGTTGTTGTATACACATTGAACAACACCAATGCTTCTCCAGATGGTGTAACTACTCCAATAAAATCGTCATAGAATGCCGTAAAGAAGATGTTTCCGGTAGTCATATCTTTGTCCAATCGTCGCAGATAGCCCTGAAATCCTAAATTAAAAAGTTGTTTTTTTTACATAATTTTGCGCCCAAAGTAAATTATATTTACATTAAATTGACATATTATTTGTTTTTAAATGATTTACATTCCTTGGCAACCCATTTGTACTCGTAACGAATACACGCATGATGTTACGATGAATGTTGTTCAACGGAAATAGTACCCGTGGGTTCCGACGATGAAGATTTATATAAACACTTTAGATTTGTCTCATTGATTCCATCTAAGCTGTTTCAAATGTTTTATTCTAAATTGAGCACCCATACAGTCCGCTTGTTTTAGAATATATTACATACATGTTCTATTATTGCAATAAACTAACAAAGTTGTGTTAAAGACCACCTCAAAATTAAAATCACCTTGTAAAAAAATGTCACTCTTCAAAAAACCTTCATGGTTAAATAGAACAGCGTTACCTTGAAATTAAGATCACCTCTCTATAAAGGTCATGTTGGCTCTCTCCTTTGGGTGAAATTTGTCCAAAGGTTTTACTGTATGTTATTTAACAAATATGGTCAAATTTGTACAGAAATAATACTTATTTCCTCATTATTTAATTTATGTCTATTAACTTAAATGTTTTTCACCAAAGTCAACAACATTACCTAAATCTGCTAAGTCCCGTTCTTCCGTACCATTCAGGTTAGAAGTATACATTTTACTATCATAATTTTCTGTCCAGATAAGTTTCTGAGTACTTATGTCAAAGAAAACTCCTTTATACTGATCATTGTCCTGGTTTGGAATGGCATTGATTGTATTATCATCTAGACTTATCTGTAGTAGCTCATTATTTGTCATGTCAGCAGCGATGATAAAATTGTCATCTACAACATCTGTAAAAGAAAGAGTTCAGGATCATATAAATGTTGTGTTGTTGTGCATCTGTAAAAGAAAGAGTTCAGGATCATATAAATGTTGTGTTGTTGTGCATCTGTAAAAGAAAGACTTAAGAATCATATAAATGTTGTGTTGTTGTGCATCTGTAAAAGAAAGAGTTAAGAATCATACAAAAGTTGTGTTGTTGTGCATCTGTAAAAGAAAGAGTTAAGGATCATACAAATGTTGTATTGTTGTGCATCTGTATAAGAAAGAGTTTAGGATCATATAAATGTTGTGTTGTTGTGCATCTGTAAAAGAAAGAGTTCAGGATCATATAAATGTTGTGTTGTTGTGCATCTGTAAAAGAAAGAGTTCAGGATCATACAATGTTGTGTTGTTGTGCATCTGTAAAAGAAAGAGTTCAGGATCATACAAATGTTGTGTTGTTGTGCATCTGTAAAAGAAAGAGTTCAGGATCATATAAATGTTGTGTTGTTGTGCATCTGTAAAAGAAAGAGTTCAGGATCATTTAAATGTTGTGTTGTTGTGCATCTGTAAAGGAAAGAGTTAAGGATCATATAAATGTTGTGTTGTTGTGCATCTGTAAAAGAAAGAGTTAAGGATCATATAAATGTTGTGTTGTTGTGCATCTGTAAAAAAAAGAGTTAAGGATAATATAAATATTGTGTTGTTGTGCATCTGTAAAAGAAAGAGTTAAGGATCATATAAATGTTGTGTTGTTGTGCATCTGTAAAAAGAGTTCAGGATCATATAAATGTTGTGTTTTTGTGCATCTGTAAAAGAAAGAGTTCAGGATCATATAAATGTTGTGTTGTTGTGCATCTGTAAAAAAAAGAGTTCAGGATCATATAAATGTTGTGTTGTTGTGCATCTGTGAAAGAAAGAGTTCAGGATCATATACATGTTGTGTTGTTGTGCATCTGTTAAATAAAGAGTTCCGGATCATACAATGTTGTGTTGTTGTGCGTCTGTAAAAGAGTCCAAAATAATATAAATGTTGTGTTGTTGTGAGTCAGTAATGTGCTGTCCAACCTTATTGACGGTAACAAATTCATACCATTAAAATATGTAATTTTCGATCAGTGGTATATCTAAAATTATGAAATTTATATACTAATTCTCGAACCGATAAATTAACATTATGGATTAAACCTGTGTTGAATAAGGAATTTCCGTAATTACTTAACTCTTGAACAGTTCATCTGTCTTGTTCCCTATTTAGTCATGACTTACTAAAACTGATGAATGTTTGAAAGATGTTTATCTCCGTAATGGTTAAATGAATTTTCAGCATGAGTAGTCAATGTTATAGACAGGCCCAACTGAATTGACGTAAAAGCTGGACAGAACTTTGAATAATAACCCTGCACATTGAAATCAGTAATGTAAATCTATGTTATTATTTCTATTATCATGTCACCATCATAGCTGATAAACTTTAATTTTTCCTTTTTAATATCCCAATAATTGAAATAAACTATTTACAAACAGAAGTTTGACAAGTGCATTAAAGAAGTCCTACCGGTTTAAATCATTCACATTTGTATCTAGTATCTTTGTAAAATATTCATGATACTGCAAAATCTTAATTATTCGCGGGGAACTTTTCACGGTTTTCGTGGATACGTCAATCCATGTAAGATTATTTTGCATCATATTATTTACATGTTACCTTTTGGAAAAATAAACAGTCCACAAATTAGGAACCCACGAAAATGTTCTTTGTGACAAAACCACGAAGTTTTATGCTCTCCAAATTAAGTGAATTCACAGTATATGTTTTAGGCTTTCGGACTCTAATGGCATTTCAAAGGTTAAAGGTTAAGGGTTCACATTTTGTATTGTCATTAAATACATACTCGAGATACACGTCAAGTTGTCATCGTCTAAGAAGTAGCCAAGGCGGCACTCACACACTGGTGTCATGACATCTTTAACATAGGCTGTTATACATATCTGAGAACATCCGCCATCCTCAAACGCACATGGATCTAACAGAACAGAACAGAATGATATATTTGGCTACATAAATATAGTCATACATAATATATAATCATTGGTGCATACACAAATATATGTTTCGACATGAAATGTCCGTATTTCGAGTTACCAATTCACGTTACGTACCCTTTAGACAAATAGTTAAATATTAATTTGAGATCATTATATTACTTGGTTATATCTGTTAAATAGTTATGTATAAATAATAAGCCTTTTTGTCCACGATAATAGCTTTTTGCCTGATGCAAGGAAATTTTTACTGTGTTCTCCATATAATCTTTATGGTGAGTCAATACCCCTTTACTATTGATTTGATTTTTTTTTCTTTTAGGGTTTGTGTTTAAATATTTTTTTCCAGACCAACATATTGTAATTATTCAGCGGATGTTAGGATGCTAAATTATCGTTATTAAATAATCGTTTTTTATGTCAGTAAATGAAATTTATTCAAAAATATAAAGGTGGAAATCACTCAAATAATCATGCTTTACTGGTCTACATACTATATATTTATTTATATACAAAGGGTGTCGTAAAATTTTATTAACATTGCTTAATATAATTGTTTGTTCTGTCCTAAAGATATATATCTTCACAACGCGATTTTTGTCGTAAATAATTATGCGAGTGACATAGCATTCGTCAATAATAAGGATTGAACATGCATTGATTAATCTTGCCTCTTTTATTTAATACTGCCCTAAAATATCCTATGAATAAAATCAGTATTTAGTCAAACCACTTGCACCTCACCGCTGCGGGTTCGAATCCAGACAGGGACTTTGGATTCTTTCATGTTAGGAAGCTATCCAGCTAGCTTTCGGAACGTCGGAACATCAGTGGTTCTTTTCAGGTGCCGGTTCTTGCCTGAAATAATGCACAGGGCACCTGAGGTCTTCCTCCACCAGTAAAGCTGGAAATGCACTACATGACCGTGCGACGTAATCCAATCAAACAAACGCTGTTTTGCTGGGCTTTTTATTTTTGCTGTTTTTGTTTGTTGTTTTCTTTGTTAGTTTTTGTTCTTAATGTTTTAACGTACTTTAAAAGGTATATTATTATAAAACAACATACTTGTGTAGTTCGTCGACTGAAGACGTTGGTCTAAAACTTTCATATCAACTATTTCCATAGACGTGTTACCAAGATAGCCATTCCTCGTCCTTGACCCTGTCACCAAGTCATATGACGTCACAAAGAAATCACCAGGATGTACCCAAGCCACATAGTTCTGAAATAGTGTACCTTCAAAACTTTTGCATCAAATATGATAAAACATTGCAATTCATTCACCATGTTTCTGTTTTGTAACATTCTCTGTGTATCTATGCTTGAAGTAACTGATCAAAACATTTTGTATAATAACGATGTTGTTTTGTTTGTTGTTTTTGTTTATTTTTGTTGTTTGGTGTTGTTGTTGTTGTTGTTTTTTGTGTTTTTTTATATTCAACAAAGCACTGTAATCGTATTTTTCCTAATTGCTCACTATTTTACAATGCTCTTTCAAACACTTTATATAAGCCAAGAATACATGTTTTATATATAACTAGAAACTTAATGAATGACAATTTGACACCATAAAAACTTCAAATTGGAAAATTCAGCTTTTATTAGTTTTGGTTTCGTTTGAGTCGTGTTGAATTCATTAATATAGATCAATTGTATGTGAATTCTTTTATTCAACACTTTTAGCTCAAAATGTTTGATTCAGCATTTTATTAGAAACATCTTTGCTTGCAAAAGACAAACTTTATTACCAGGTCCTATATTAAACATTTTCTCAATTTATGATTTATGCATGTTGTCATCTTTGAGTATTGTTGAAGATTGAATGCTGCAAAAGCCGGTGCTAGGTGGGGGGGGGACTTGTTTTACTTTTACATTTTATCTCATGAACAAACTCGAAACAAATCGCGACTAAAATTGTCATGTTACTTCTTACAGCCATTGCTTCCAAGGGATTACACTTTTTCAAGTCTGTTAACGAAAAAATATTACTTATATATTTCTTACTTGATAAAGTATGAGGCCAAATGCACCATCGTCAACAGACATGAACACAAAATCTGTATTCTTTGTAATTATTGATACTTTGTACAGATAATATCCATTTATATAGTATAACCTGAAATCGAGAAAACAAGACAATATGAGCAAACTTATATTCAAAATGTTCAGAGATTTATGATTAAAAATAGAAAGCCATGTTCACAGAAAAACTTAGTCCGCAGTAACATGAGGTCACCTGGAAAAGCGAATACATGAGCGAAACAGTACATTCAATCCAGAAGTTGTAACTTGTAACTTAGAAGTAAAATAGTTCATGTGAATGTACTTACACCTTTTCGGATTTGTCATACGTTAAACCTGAAATTGTACTCATTCCATGCGATATTGTATTGACACGTGACCCGTCCAGTGTAAGCGTTTTTATGTATTTATAACTGTTACTTCCAGTGATCATTGCCAACATACTGTGAGAATCAGAAAAAACAACACATGGAAACACAAGCACTTAATATCCTTAAATTGAACTGGTCTATAATGGAAGATTGGTTATACCATTAACATTATCATGCTTATCATTTAAGATACTCAGACAAGATGCGTGAATGTCGTTTATTTATTTATGAATTATAAATAAAGCAATGATTAAATTAATTCCCTTTGTGGTTTTATGGCTACAAGTAAAATGATACCTGTGATTTGAAATAATAACAAGATTATGAGCCCCGGCAAATGTGCTATAATCTCTGTTGACAATTCTTGACGCTTTTGTTTCAACATTTACCACCCAAACTTCCCCTTTGTCCGATTCACACCAATATAAGTTATCCCCATCTTCTGCATCGTAGGCCAAACCTAAACACATTCGTGGAAACAAAACAAGTAACGGAGCACTTATACATTACATTTATACAATACGAAGTATGTTTGGCGTAAGACTCAAATGAAAGTAATACTGCTAAACAAAACAAGTGTCCTGTCTCATTTGAAATAATCTATTTTCAAAAAGAATGTTGTTTAGTTTTAACATATTTATTGCAAATATTTTATAATCAGACATCAACAGATTTATATGTAAAGAGCATATTATCATATAATTTTGTTTATGGTAAATTCTGATGGACCAACTGACCATTGTCCTTTTAAATAAACAGATATGTCAATAAAATCTCTAACATTATTTCCATATAGCATGTAAATAAATGTATGTGTGTTTTTCACAGACATGGATAAGAAATGAATTAAAGTGTATATATTAATATATAATACCACTGATATTTCCCGACGCCGACACTATCACTTCTTTCATATCGTTTTCTATTGGCAAATCAATTGGTCTTCTGTAAATAGTATTACTCTCTGTTGCAAAGAAGAAGATTCTTTTTACCATGTCCATATCAAACATCTTGATAAAATCAATCGGTTTGTCTGAAATTAAGTGTGTTTTTCTATAATCATAGTCTGCAAACAAATCTGCAATAAAACCAACTATTTACCTTTTTCAAACTGATTCAGTATAACTGATTAGATCTTTCACCTTTGTATAAAGACTAAAGAACAAATAAGAACAAAGATCAACAATTCAGAGAATGTATCAACCGCAAAACCCAGTCGCACTAGCAGGGTACTAATTCTTGTCTTGTGTGTTTTCAATGGTTATTTTCAAACAAGGCGTTGTTTTGATTGGTTATATTTCAAGCAAGGTGATGTTTTCATTGGTTATTTTCAAACAAGGCGTTGCTTTGATTGGCTATTTTTCAGATAAGGCGTTGTTTTCATTGGTTATTTTCAAACAAACCGTTGTTTTCATTTCTTTAATATTGTATCTATAATGATATTGCTTTCATTTTGTTATGTGATTTGTTAGTCATACTAGTGCATGTTTCCTTTACTAAAATATATTTTCTAAGTTAAACCTTAACGCTAGAACTTAAAAAACGGCATAAAAGTCAAACACTAATAGTGAAAGTATCGCTTCCATAAGTTTTCATATATTTTTGGTGGCCATAATGAGTTCACTTTGACTAATTCTAATTAAAACACAAATCTAACAAATTTATTTAAATATAAGCCTTGACACGACTTGAAAAAATAATAACCAGTGTACATCTGAATTCTAGATAATCAACAGGAAGTCCTTCCTACAACAACGGTAGTGAATACTTTTGCGCATTGACACCTACGACTTCAAACCACCATCGCATAGCTGCTGGTTCGGATCTCTTCAGAGACTTAGTATTCTTTCATATGCGGAAACTATCCACCTAGATTACGGAACGAATATGGTTCTACTCAGGTGCCTGTTTGTGCCTGAAATAATGCGGTGGGGGGTTGGGGGCTGACTTATTGACAAACATTAAAGCTAGAAAGTAGCGATATAAGCATTACAGTGTTAGTGCGACGTAAAGCAAAACAAACAAGAGGGCCATGATGGCCCTGAAGTCGCTCACCTGTATATAGGCCCCCGGAGCGGAGCCAGTTTAAACCCCAGGGCTTTTATCTGAACAAACTTGGTAGACACCCATTAGAAGATATTTCATGCTTAACATCTAATGTCTAGCTGGTCAAGATTTTTTCTTTACACATATAGTTAAAAACAATGAAACACCTGGGGCAGGGCCAGTTTTGACCCAAGGGCTTTTATTTGAACAATCTTTGTAGACACTTACTAGAATATGTTTCATGCTTAATATCTAAACTCTAGCTATTCGGGTTTTTTCAAAGAAGACTTTAAGTTTTTGCTATACACATATAAGGAAAATCAATGTCAGCCGGGGCGGGCCCAATTTTGACCCCAGGGCTTTTATTTGAACAAACTTTGTAGACACACATTAGAATATGTTTCATGCTTAATATCTAAACTCTAGCTATTCGGGTTTTTTCAAAGAAGACTTTAAGTTTTTGCTATACACATATAAGGAAAATCAATGCCAGCCGGGGCGGGCCCAATTTTGACCCCAGGGCTTTTATTTGAACAAACTTTGTAGACACACACTAGAAGATGCTTCGTGCTTAATATCTAAACTCTAGCTATTTGAGTTTTTTCAAAGAAGATTTTTAAAGTTTTTGTATAACACATATAAGGAAGAGAAATGACCACCGGGGCGGGGCCTATTTTGACCCCAGGGCTTTTATTTGAACAAACTTGGTAGACACTCACTAGAAAATGTTTCATGCTTAGTATCTAAACTCTAGCTATTTGATTTTTTTCAAAGAAGATTTTTTAAGTTTTTGCTTAACACATAAAATGGAAAATCAATGACCTCCGGGGCGGGGCCAATTTTGACCCCACGGCTCTTATTTGAACAAACTTGGTAGACATCCATTAGAACATGTTTCATACTAAATATCTTAGCTCTAGCTCTTTGGGTTCTTTAAAAGAAGATTTTTTAAGTTTTTACTATACGCATATAGGGAAAATCAAAGACCCCCTGGGGCGAAGCCAATTTTGACCCCAGGGCTTTTATTTGAACAAACTTGGTAGACACAAATTAGAACATGTTTCATGCTAAATATCTTAGCTCTAGCTCTTTTAGTTTTTTTAAGAAGAATTTTAAATTTTTTACTTTATGCATATAGGGAAAATCAATGACCCCTGGGACAGGGCCAATTTTGTCCCCAGGGCTTTTTTTTTAACAAACTTGGTAGACATTCATTAGAAGATGTTTCATGCTTAATATCTTAGCTCTAGCTCTTTGGGTTCTTTAAACGAAGATTTTTTAAAGTTTTTACTTTATGCAAATAGGGATAATCAAAGACCCTCTGGGATGGGGCCAATCTTGACCAAAAGGCTTTTATTTGAACAAACTTGGTAGACACTCACTAGAAGATGTTTCATGCTTAATATCTGAACTCTAGCTATTTGGGTTCTTTAAAAGAAGATGTTTAAAGTTTTTTTCTTTTGGTTGCCATGGCAACCAGAGTTCTGCATGGAATGGAATTCTTTGAACAACTTTGTTAAGGTATTAGGACCCTAATGGGCACTATCAGGAACTAAAAAATTGACATCACAAGTCAGATGTTTACCTTAAAGTACACCTGTATGCAAAATTTAAACAAAGTTTACCGTACGGAAATCAAGTTATGGCCACTTTTCTGAAGCTAGGATGTTATGAGGGCCCTTTTTTTAGAAAGAAGGAACCTTTAAATAATCTGCAATAAAATTCTAATGAAAAATGTTTTCCCATTAATTTTTGGTAAGAAACAAATAGTACCATTCAGCTAACAATCCAAATAAGCAAAATTATGGTTTCTACTTAAAATTTATGAAATCTGTATAAAAATGTTACCCTACCCCACCCATTTTTACCACGTGTCTGACCATTTTTCTACTTAGGGAGCCTAATTTAAAAAAAATATTAAAATTTACCCAAATGAGTGCCTGTTTTCAAAGTTTCCCTAAATTTTTAAAAAAGTATATTGGTTGATCTTGTAAAATATGAAATACTTTTACCGTCTAGTTTTGATTATATTACACTTTGAAAATATCAGGTACTATATTTATTACTAGATTTAGCATAATTTAGCCAATAAATACCTATAAAAATTAAAAAATCAAAATTAAACACTTTTTTCTTTCCAAATGGGACATGAGAGATACATAAATAATGTTAAAAGAAAAAAAGAAAGAAAACAAAAGTTGACCCTTCTGGGGATTGAACCCATGGCCCTCATGTTCAATGTAGTTAACAGTTGTTCTAGCCTATTTGAATACTCTTCAAAGCGGAGGTAATGCATTAGGGTGCTAATACCTTAAGGCTTCACACAAGGAACATCCCTGTGAAGTTTCATTATGATCTGCCTTATGGTTTCAGAGGAGATGTCGTTTGAAAAGTGTAAACGGACAACGGACGACGGACGACGTACGACGGACGACGGACGACAGACGACGGACGAAGAGTGATCCTAATAGCTCACCCTGAGCATATACTCAGGTGAGCTAAAAACATATGAGCCGCGTCACGACAAAACCATCATAATGCGTTTGCAACCAGCATGGATCCAGACCAGCCTGCGCATCCGCGCTGTGTGATCAGGATCCATCCTGTACATTACAAGTAGAGATACTGATAGCGAACAACATGGATCCTGATCAGACTGCTCGGATGCGCAGGCTGGTCTGGATCCATGCTGGTCGCAAACGCACTATGTTGGTTTTGTCGTAACGCGGCTCATATGCTCATACAATCATTTATTATGTTATAAAGACAAATTTACTTGTTGTCACTCTTGTTGATGGCCGCTGCGTTACTGGAGAAATTGTAGTCTTATTGAGCATCGGTCTTGTAACTGGCCCCGACCATGCTGTTGGCGTTGTTCTTCTACGAGTGTAACGACTAAACCTTGATAATGTCCTAGGTCTAGTATATCTTTGTGTAGAAGGACTGACTACTTTCGGTTCTGAAGTTACCTGCCTTGCTGTACTTGATAACAAATCCTCTGTTATGCCGACTGGAGGGGTTGATAAAAACGTTTGTCTCTTTTTTCTCTTGAACTTGGAAGGCGAGTCCTATAATGTTTTAAGAAAAAGTATTAAAAGTTTTTGTTTGAATATCACAAAGAATAAGTTATGTCTGGCGGCTTGGCTTAGTGGTTAACGCGTCGGCCTAGTAATCTAAGGATTGCTGACTGCGTGGGTTTAAACCCTGTCAGGGGGAAGCTGTTGTTTTCTTGAGAAAGAAACTTTACATTCATTGTTTAGTATTAGTACTGGTTAGTTCCAGGAACGAATTTGATAGTGTTTTAACAAACGTATAACTTCCAACACAATCGAACTAAAATAAATATGTATAGAAATTAAAAGAAGTCATATTCCTGTATAATTACATACATGTAGTTCTCAAATAGCAACTATATTTATTGTACGACATAGTCTTAGGTGCTCAAGCCTCTTTACTTATACTAGCAAGAGTCTAAGTTTATTATCTTTGTTTGTCACAACCAACCTTTATGAGATTAATCAATTGTTGAAAGAAAAGACTTAGGATAACAAAATAATAGGTCAAAAAACTCCTTGAAAGATGTTTTCATAAAATATAAGACATAATTATCCTCCTTGTGGTTGAGGGGTTGCCCTTAATGGTTTAAGGCATCCGAATTGCAGCCACCGTTTATCCCTGCGTGATCTTAAGAGGCGACTAAATGGGCTCGAATTACTGGAGTCTATGCATCTCTTAGCTCCAGCAGGTAATGTGGTTTTGACAGTGTTGGTAACACACGAGGTAAGTCAAAATCATTTTTACTATTTCGACGCCATTGTACCTAAATGGTATTGGTGCGCCGTTAAACTAAACAATACAAATTGATGAGCCGTAAAGGAAACAAAACAAATTGGTGCGCTGTAAAACTAAACGATACAAACTAATAACACACAATTACGATGAAGAATAATAATGTTATACAGTATACTTACTGTAAATGAATATTGAGTTTCAATGGTAAATCTGCAATCATACTCATGATCGGCCTGAGCAAACGAGCGAATGTCAGTCAAGCATATATGTGTCTTGTTGGAAACAACAATTGCTTTGTGGTATCCGTCAAAAGTCTCTGCAGATAAAAGTATATGTCAAATAGAGAAAAACGAAATCCCTACAAAATTGAAAATTGTGCAGGCTCGGTTTGATTGAGTCTGTTCATAAGCTAAAAGTTACCGCCCATGTATCCTAGTACCGACTTAAGCAGAATTCAACATTTAAACACGAAAACTGTTGCGAAAGATATTTTATATATTTGAGCGAAGCTAATGTCATCAATATTCTATTGAAATAAAATTATAGATGTATCTTTTGAGTACAGGTTTAAACATATTTTCTTGTCAAAGAAGAAAGATATACATGTATATACATGTAAACACAGTTACAATGCAGTGGTTTTGGGTATTTCCTTAAACATATATCATATGTTTAATATTATATAATAACAATCCGATAAAGCAGAAACAAAATATTATAATTAAGGACCACGCTACCTTTACATTTTCCAGTATTTACATCTAATTCAAAACCTTCCGTACATACACATTCAGCACCGGTTTTGGTAGATATGCACATATGGTCACAGTTCTTCTCGGCACAATAATCTAAGAAAAATATCATAAGAATAAGTATCATAATAAATAAATTTTAATAAGAAAGACATACTATTTTAAAGATACATACATAGGTACAAGGGCGGGCAATATTTATTTACTAGTATTGGTCGCGTTTTAAGTCATTAAAATATTGGTTAATTAGAAGAAGAAGAAGAAGAAGAAGAAGAAGAAGAAGAAGAGAGAAGAAAAGAGTATAACGGCAAGATTGGAAATGCTGCAGACTCGGTTAAATTGAGTCTATTCATGAACAGAAGTGGTAAATGCAAACTACTGTCCACGCTCTCTAGCACCGGCTTTAGCAGAGTTAAACATTGTGAAACAAAAATGATGACATTTTTAATTTGGAAACATCTGCAGATGTGTTCATACTGCGTAAAAAATACTGCGATAAAGACTTTGATGACTTTTGTGACGTAATATCGTTCTGAAGTTAGAAGCATTTACAAAATAAATGTTTAATATAAGTTTCATTTGATAATTTCACATAACCTTTTTCTTTCAATGGTTGTTTTTCTTCCGAGTAGACTGCTAAACCATAGAATATTTCAGGAAATATTCTGATCACAGTTGATTCCTGTTTTCCTAGGTGGATACCTTTGGTTGTGTTCAAAGTATAAATGTATCCACTTTGAATATCACTGATATACACAACATCCTGAAATGTAACCACGTGAGACAACTACTAAACACATTAAAACCATTGCTGCATCCTCAAATGTACAGTTCTTTCATTACATTACATTACATTACATTACATCTTATTCTTGTTCGTGTTTCTTTGATGATTAATTTAGCATTCTTGTTACAATCTCATGCGAAAAGTTAATATAACAAAATACATAACAATGATAACATGTATTTATTGCAAGTACCGATTGTTTTAAAAGTGACTTTATGCCGATCAAGAAGTAAATGGTGTGTGTTCAGGTAAAATTCAAAATTATTTTAGATTTTGTCATATTTGTTTTCAATTTCATAATAAGCGTCATCTGAACAATCAATAACCACCGTGACTCACATGCATATCTATAAATATTCTTAGGAAAACATCAGAATCGTACAATTTATAAAAAGAGCGGGACAGTATTTTTATATTTTAGACTGTTTTTATATTTTTCTCTTAACATTTTTATTATCAATTTATATTGCTAAATTGCCATCCCATTGTAATAGTAAATCTTTGAAATATGTACATTGAGTATAATGTGACTTAAAGTGAAATTGAACAATGTCAAAAGACAAATGTTCAAAAGATACATGTAACAAAAATTGAGTTTTTCATTACATACGTTAACATCCAAAGCTCTTACCCTAAAAATTGCCAAATCGAAAAGCCCTGAATTCGGAATTTTCTGAATTGTTATGACGTCATTACCATCATATGCCGACGAAAGAATGGATTCTGATAAAGAATCTATCCAATAGATACGTTTGTTAAATATGTCTGCTTCAAGAGTTAATGGTGACTGCAAATGTTTCGAAACTATGGTGTGACGATTGTCTCCTTTTAAATCCGAGCGTTCTATTTTTGGATGTTTTCCATTATCCGACCAAAACAGTAGCCTGCAAAGGTATGAAAGGTTTCAAACTTCCGCCTAATTAGAATTATCGCCATATTTTGTTTAAATACACATGTAAAGCATTTAAAGCAGCACGCCTCCAGATTCATGTTAAATTTCATGAAAATTTTGATAATGTATTTGACAGTAAAATATTGTGAGGTGAACAAATAAAGTTATTTACACATTGCAATTGGCACTTACAATCCATGCAATTAACCAAAAAGAGGTTAAAATGTGCATAAAAGCCCTTACTGCGTTAGTAACGCATACTAACGCAGTAGAAATATAGTGATAAAATACTGCAAAATCAGTCTTAAATCGCAAAAAACATGTAAACTTTAACATTGATCTTGATTGTTTTTACCTTTCTTGAAATATTAGAACATTTTTCTCAATTTCCATTTTCTTGAAATATTTTGGCTCATCTGGAGGCGTGCAGCTTTAACTGCAAAAACGGTTAAACAAACATTTGGTTTTACAAAAAACTTAAGAAATACATAAAAATTGAAACATATGGTAATTATTTTGTAAAGTCCTTTAAAACATGTGATAATTATTTTGTAAAATCATTTGAAAATATGAGTTTCTAAATTTAGTTTTACCCTTCAAGTGGATCAATTGTTAATCCGTCGGGTGCTTCTAGATGAGTATCAACAACTATCTTGTAATAATCCATATCTATCTTATCACTTTCACCAGGTGCTGCTACTATCCAGCGAAATTTAGAGTCACTCCAGTACACTGTATGGGACAGCCAGTCAACTGCTACTTGAATGTTACCTCTAGAGACACCCACATGTATATTTTGGAATTTCATATCGGTAAGATCTTTGCTAAAGTTTGTACCAACCACTATTGTTCTGGTAAATGTAAGAGACAGTCTTAGTTTTAAGGTCAAGGAAATACATATCTGTGGATCTTTGGATCAATCAATATAACATACATAACATATTAGTTAAAATGAACCAAGATTTTGAGAAAAACAATCGATAAGTAGAACCAAGGAAGTTGTTAATGTGTTATTGCAGAAGTTGATTAATAAAAAAACTCTTTGGTTTGGGTTGTTTGGAAAAAGTCTGCGACTCATTGCGTTGACTGATTGGAATGGTTTATTCTTTATACTTATAACATATTTAGCTGCAATTAAGTTACTGTCAATGTTTTATTTGTATACCTTAGATGGTATTCATACATATAGACACACTTTGTTCTGTAGTCTACATCAATGCTGACGAAATGAATGTTTCTGTTGGAAAAGGTAACACCCGGTACAGTACCAGAGTAGTTCTCATGGCCTGGAAGAACTGGTAGATGCCGAAGCTGAACCGGAGTTCGCCAACCATATCTATTTAGAGTGGTAACAATCAGGCCACGTTCTGAAAGAACAAAAACTTTACTCTTCCACTAATCATATCGTTAACAGCTAACAGCTATTTTCTTGATATGCTACTATAATAATAATGATGCTGTATATATTAACATTTTATGTCTAAATAAGCGAGCAAAATAAGTATTTCATTCGTCATATATTTCGTGTATCATAAAAATGATAGAAATATTAAGTAAATAACTTGATGTAATTTATTGTAATTACATCATAGCAAATAACACTGATCGGGTGCGATAGTGAATAATAGTTTTGAATTAATAATTATCTTTAAATGAATGAATGAATGAATTTTACTAATAATGAATGAATGAATTTTACTAATAATGAATGGAATAAAAAAAATTCTAATAAAGAATTAATTGATTTTACTAATAGTTAGTGAATTGATTTTACTAATAATTAGTGAATTGATTTTACTAATAATGACAATATATAAACAAAGGAGTAATATCTTTTGGTATTATATAAAAATGATGAAAGATTAATGATGATTATGATGATGATGATGATGGTGATGGTATAAAGTAAAAAAATTATTGACAAAAAATATATATTGTAAATGATAATCCTATGTATGGTCAAAATAAAAGGTTTAACCTGTTTGGATTAGAATTGCTCTTTATGTTTAAATTAATTGGTAATGCATATTAGTCCTACCTTCCGGCCATGTTTCTTGGTCTGTTGTTTGTCCGTTACTGCCAATCAATATCCCGACCATGAGTGCGGTAACGAAAAACATTGCTCTCGTCATGTAACACATTTTGATATTAAACAATTTTTGTAAGATCCTAAATATCTAGGTAATCCAATGAAAGTTTCATTTACCATTCCAATCAACTTTCGTACCTTTATTGTCTTAAAGAAAAGTCAATAAGATGAACAAACAGTCTTTTTTTCCACATCGTAGTTTGTTATATTGGTAAATATACCGTTATAAAACCCGTCTTTGCACTATACAAAAGCTTGCTCTTTGGGGTAACACTTAAACTTAGGTTTAATTTTTTTTTCAGGTAAAAATAATCCATTTCTTTCAACTTCTTAGCTCTTCATTGCTAAATATGGTTTGAAAACTTAACATATCAACTAAACATAACGTATTAGGTTGATAGTTGTACTTTTGATATGCGCCCTGTTTTCCTGTTTCTGTAGTAGATATAAGCCAATATGTAAAATATTGTGAATTTGTGAGGCGCGAAGCGCCGAATGGAATTCAATATTTTATTTATTGGTCAGTTTGAGGCTTATATCTTACTTAAATTACTACTTTTGCTATCAAATATCATGTTATCTATCAAAGCATTAGAAATAACGCATTTTTGTGCTAAAAATGTACAATTTAAAGGTTTTAGAAATTATCTTTTTACTTGTAAATACCCTATAGGTAGCCTCTTGAGTAATCAGATGTCCGTAGCATGAAATTTTCATCGTAGCATGAAATTTTCATGTTTTTTAAAATATGACCAATTATGTACATGAACACAATGATATGCACAAAATATACCAGTTACACAAAAGTGTGGACTTGCACGCTTACAGTATACATTAATTTACATTGGTGATTTTTACCCAAAAAAGTGAAATGTAAAGTTTTCAAATTTGTGATAAATGTCTGATATTTTGAATGATTGACTGAGATAATTAATGTCCTTTGATAAGGGTTTATACTGATTATTTAGTATAGGATATTTTGTATGGATTTTCAATTGAGATTTTATTTTAATTTTTGTTTTTATTTTACTATATCTGTTTACCACATATCCTAGACTTTAAGACTATAACAATGTACATAATATTTACTGTTAGACACTTTATTAGTGAAAAATTGCTGTTATTCAGTATCTGATTCAAATTTATTAGAGCTTATTCTCCATATTGTATATTATTCTCTTTCATTTGAATACCAACCGTGACAAAATGTTTCATACGTATTACTAGTTGATGTATAACGAGATACATGTAAATGTATAAGTTAAATAAAATTTTCTTCTTCTTTTTCTGTTTACCACAACTATCACCAATTCAGGGATGTAAAATGTTGTATAAACTTGTGTTATTGTGAATTTTGGATATTTACGCAACAAAATGATACTTTCTTATTTTTGATTTGATATTTGTCATACCACAAGAGTCTGAAATGTTTTTTTATATAAAAGTCAAACATATATGTAGTCAAATATAACCGCTTATGTGTATTTATTTTCTCTGTTACGTTTATTTAAAAAGCTGCACTTACTGAAACATTACGTACATACAATAAAGCAAATACGGTATGATTGTTAACTAAATGTAAATGTATGTACATGTATAAAAACGAGAAAGAAAACGGGAAAGTTAGGCAAGAAATTAAACCATTTAAACATTGCCATCAAAAGTATATTCTTATACTGACGCCCCGTCCTTTCACTGGGGAAGCGTAAACAATTATACAGTATGATTTTAAGAGATCAGTAGTCTGGAAGATAGAATTCGTGAAATGAGCAAAGAATTCATCGGTTTTAGCATTTCTTTATCGCATATAACAATTATTGGGTTTTTTTTGTAAAATTCTGTAAAATGCGTAATGGGTTGCGTTCCTCGTATTTATTTCTGATAGCAGGGATCACATTTTTCTTATTTTTGATTTGGATAAAATTCGAAAGTCCTGTGGTCATACAAGCTTCTTTCACTACACGACAGGCTGTCTAATATCAATTTGCTACAATATTAATAGTGGACTTACACAATAATATTGGACGCCTACCTGTACTGTATTAAAAATACAGTACGGAGAGGACAATGGAATGACGTCATAGTAGTAATTTACATTTTAATAGGTATTCCCAAGCTTGAATTATTTATATCAGATTATCGGCTGCCAGAATCACCCAATGGCATTGTAACGTTTATATTTGACTTCTGTTTAATATAAATCTAAATATCTTGTTAAATAAATTAACTATGCTTTAATTTTTTCGTGAGCTGATTTTTCAGAAACTATTATCTAGTCTATTTTATGATGCACGTTGAGTATTTAAAAATGAATCTATCGTCTGATAAAAAATTTTAAAGTTTCAAAGTTTAAAAAAATTTACTTTCGTTATTTCAACAAAAATGGAAACTCTTGTACATTAATATATATGCCTTTTTCCTGTCGATTTTCCAAGAAAATTTCTTAACTGGTACACATTTTCCCCTTTACCGATTTATTGTCGAAACATTCCTATTTTTCATTTTTAGCGAAATTCCATGGAATATTCAATAATTAAACTGTCGATTTAGATTGATGCACATATGAACACGATTTTGAAACTTTCAAATCCAATCTGAAATGGGAAACACTGGACTTTCAAGTGGAAACACTCTTGAATCCGTTGCTTTATTCCTTAAACATAACTGAAACGGAAAAAGACTTTCCTCAATATTGCACAATTCATTTAAAAGGCGCAAAATACAGACTAGATATGCGAAAGAGGAATTGGACCTTTTAACAACCGTTTAATATTAACCTTTTGGAAGAAATGATACTAAAATGAAGGAAACGAACCTACTTAAGAAATTAGATAATGTGTAATTAGGTGAAACTAGTACGTATTCATGTTTACTAAATAATTGGATATGTAGATGCTGTGGCATTGTGGTATGTAATTTTAAGATTTAATTATAATCCCCTTCTGCTGTACATCGTGGGAATTATACATGTATGAAAAGTACAAAAGAGATATACTAGACAAATTGTGCTACTTAACATCTTTTTTAAACCTTGTTGTCGGATAGTCCAATAACCTTTTGGCCAGTTTGAGGTGAAACAACTTTGAAAATATATTTAATTGACCGAAAACTGAAATACCCCTTGGTATGACTGCAGACTGTCCTCTGGTGACATTTTTGCACTGACACCGTTTAAAACTGTATTAACTTTCACGTATATGCATGTACATCATATACAGTAAAATTACAAAATAAAAAATTGAATAAATTATTTTTTTTATTAAAAATTAAGTGATATTTATATGATAAAGAGAGAGACCTACAGAAAGAGAGGACAAATTATCTTTTTTGTCTTACGATGCATTTTAATTTACATACCATATAAAATCTAGTTAAACTGTTTGTCTGTATTCAGCTGACAAAAAACTGGTTATTTATTTATTTTTTTTTTATTTATTTATTTACTTATATTTGTGTGTGTGTGCGTGCGTGCGTGCGTGCGTGCGCGTGAGTGTGATTTATTTATTTATTCATTCATTCATCCATCTTATTTATTTATTTATTTATTTATTTATTTATTTATTTATATTTGTGTGTGTACGTGCTTGCGTGCGTGCGCGTGTGTGTGATTTATTTATTTATTCATCTTATTTATTTATTTGTTTATTTATTTATTTAAGGCGTGCATAAATAAGAACCTCTGCAGAGCAACCCTTTGCATGGCAACTCACTCTTCAATTTTAACTTAACAAAATATTTAACTTTTATAGAGCAACACTTCAGCAACTAAAATATTTGATCTGCATACAGTACATACTGTATATTTAAAGTTAGCTAAGATTATATAACGCAACATGTTATGAAAGAAAATAAACTTATGAATATAAAATATACGTGCAAAAATGACGATAAAAAAAGAAAACGTTGTTTCCAATATTTTTTCCTAAAACATATTCAACTTGCTTTGAAATTAGAAAGAATAATGTTTAATTTGAACCATCAATATTCATATGCAAGAAGACTTTTGTAACATAAATAAGGTAATCGAGAAGAAGTTGTTTTTCAGGTAATTAATTTTTGTGTTTGTTTTTGTGTTTTGATGGAATTTTTGTTGTTGTTTTTTTGTATACTTTGGTAAAAAAAAAAACCTTATTCCGGGCTCAAACCGAGACTAAAATTTAACCATACGTGTACATAGTACGTAGACTCAGATAAAAAATAATTTAAAAGAAAGATTTTGGAATTGATTTAAGCGCTTCTTATAATATTCATATAGAAATTTTTCCAAAAACGTGCTCCGAGACTAACGCTGATAAAGGTCACACAATTTACTTTACATGTTTTTTTTTTAATTTTGGACAGTACGTTGACGGTTTGATGTGTACTGAAAAAAAGCCATCAATTTGTGTTTAATTCATAAAAAGACTCGAAAGAATGGTATGTTACCTCAAACAATGATATGCCATTTCAATGACCTTTAGTAAATACTAAAAACACTTTTACCGATTTAGTGGGAAGGGATGAAAATAGGCCAGATACGTGTATTTTAAAGTACATTTTAACTCGAGTTAGAATATAGCATTACAGGTAAACGCTTAAAAAGAGCTAGTATTAAGTATTTATGATGCTTTCTTTATAAGTAAGGCTGTAACAAAGTGTTAAGTCCGGTTTTATGTGGAGAATATATATCAGGGGGAATTTATCTTTTTTTTGAAAAAAACACAAACCTGAAATAATTTTTAATAAAATTTTCGACAGGGGTTTAATTTCCCCAAAATAAAGGTTCTTTTTTAATACTACTTGGGGCCCGAAAAAATAATTTGAAAAACCGTTTTTAAAAATTTCCAAAAATGTCAGGAAAATTTTTCAACGAATTTTAAAAACAATGTACAAATTATTTTTATAAGGGAAAATGACAATTTTTCTTAAAGCATTTTAACTGTATTGAGTTTCTTTCATTTTTAACACAAAAGGGGTTAGTCAAAAAATCTTTTCCCGTTTTGGGGGCCCCTATACTAACGTGCTTGAGCCGTAAAACCAAAACAAAAAAAAAACAAAAATTTTATTTTTCTTTTCCCTGTCTTTCTCAGTTCCTTTTAAATTTCATACTTAAGTTTACGCCCTGAACAAAAATAGTATACGACTTCCAGCAATAGATAACGAAATTTATTGTCATTTATTCTTTCTTCAACAGACACGTAAAGTATTTTTTTAAAGATAATTAAGTTTTGAGCTATTAAAATAATAAATACAACTATCACATAAATCAGCTTGTCCTTTCTTAATTACACTTACCTTCAACATCTCAAAGGTAATTCAGAGAATTTTTACGTCATTGACAACGTTAACGTCTTTTGAGGCCATTTCTAAAA